>NC_053024.1:223594927-223894927 GCF_003073215.2 Triticum urartu | reverse complement strand
GGTTGATTGATATGGGAGGCGCTCGTTTGGGCCGTGAGCCTGCTATAGGCCTGCCTTGCACTTACGTTATTGGCCCATTCAAATTGAAACGTTTTTCTTCACTTTTTACATTGCCTTCTCGTGCGTTGAGACGAACAAAACTAGCCTGGGCCAACCTGGACGACTCAAACTAGGTGCACACTTTCCAGCCACCCGAGGTGGCCGCCCATACCAGCCCCTACGGCGGCGTCGCCCCTTTTTGCGTGTATGATTGGGGTAGTGAAAAATATTCCAGTGGCGCTTTTGATTTACCCACAGAATGGTTGAGTTGCTTGTTTCTATGAACTGAGTTTGTCAATAATGTGAAAGATGCCAGTCTTTTAATCCTATTGTAGATTGCTTAGATCTCGATATGCCAAATGTAATCGCATGAAATATATGGTAAAAGCCAGTGTGATGTGTGTGGCTACAGATAGTCTGACAACCAATCCTCATATAACATATCAAGGATGCACCATCTTATCAGATTAATCATTCGACTTACCAATGCAGTGTGGGAAGAAAGAAGTAGTGGGACTGCGTATCCAAGCAATTCATGCCATGGACTCCTTCGTAGAACCTTGTAAGCGAAAAAGAAGTTGCATTGTGCCAGTAAAAAGAGCTAGCGTAAGTTCAATTACTTGCTTCACAGAATTTTAGTTAGCCACTTATTGCAAAAGTGTTCAATTATGTTGCTTGGCTTAATTTAGTTTGCTACTGATTACATAATATCATAGCCTGTTAATCCTATTATAGACTGCGCCTATCTATGTGTTTGATACTTACTGTTAAGAATTACCTGTTTGCCTGAACTTAAATAGCAACTTAAGCACGTAGATAGCTGGTCATACGTACTTCTAGGGTGCAACAGAATTCAAATGTAATTTATGTTCTGATACCCTGTTTGTTTAAATGGTTTGCTGTTATCACTTGTAGCACTAGTAATGTTTGCATGTTCATGGATAGACAACTGTCAGGTTTATATGAGGGACACCGTATTTTTAACTTATATATATAGATATATATTTATATATATATGTGTGTGTGTGTTGGAATCATTTAGCTTACATCAAAGAAATTTATAGATGTTTGTGTTGCTGGTAAACGGTACCGACTTGTTACTTTAATACATTGCCAAGAACTTGTTAGTTTTACTAGTTCATGTGTAACTAAATATGTTGCCAAAACTGGTTAGTTTTACTAGCTTGATGTTAGTTTCTTATGGCTCTTGCAACCCTTTATTTATGATTGCTAACATTCAAGTTTGCAGGATCCAACTGAAACTCCATTGGCACAACAGGTATGTTTTCAGAAACTTCCTTGTTTACCTGGTTTGCTGCTGGAACTTGTTGTTGTAATCATCTTACCAACTTCAAGTTTTCAGGATCCAATTGGAAGTCCAATTGCACATAAGGTACATTTTCAAAAATATATTTGTGTAACAGCTTGCTGTTGTAACTTGTTGCTCTAATCAAGTTATTGACTACTCAACTTTTCAGGATCCAAGAGAAACTCTAATGCCACAATAGGTTCCTTTTGCAAAACTTGTTTATTTAACTGCTTTGCTGCTGCAACCGGTTGCTCTAATCACGTTACTGGCTACTCAACTTTTCAGGATCCAAGAGAAACTCCAATGCCACAACAGGTACCTATTACAAAACTTGTTTGTTTAACTGGTTACAATGATGTTAATAACTGCTTTTCAGCATCCAATTGAAACTCTTTAATTCCTTGTTTGTTTAACTGGTTTGCTGTTATAACTCCCAGTTGAGATGTTTTGCTAACTTCAACTTTTCGAAATCCAATCGGAACTTCAATGAAAAAACATGTTAGCCCAAGATCAAAGAGTGAGGTCCCATGGACGTTGTATCATCCCAAAGCAGTGGCACCAGCCCAATCGTGCATCATGAATTGCCAACTGCTGATGCTCTAGAGGCTAAACTATTGGTAGAAATAGATTCTGCTTCTGCACTTAGAGATAAAGTTGAAATGTCGAGGAAGAAAACAACACAATCACAAGCAGTACTCAAGACAACCATTAAATATTTGGTGGATTTCAAAACAAAGCAAGCTGAGACTGACCGTATTATTAAGGTCTTGAAGGAAAAAAGGAAATTAAATTCCCACTTGGTAAATCATAGGTGAAATGTTCTTTCCATCGTTGAATAACCTTTGTGTTGTTTGTTCATGTAATCGATCAAACCGTTTGTTTTAGAGATCATGTAATAATTGTTTTTGGTTTTCTGGTTTGTAATTTTTTTACGGCAAGTCTATATTAATTGATAAGACTCTGAGACATTTCATTTTGATTGTTGTGCCAGACCTACAAATATGCCAATCGGGCTGAATGTGCATTCAGCAATAATAGTAGTATAGATGGTCCTTAAGTGGCACACATCTGAAAGGGACAAGATGGTGTACTAGCTTCGCTAAAAAAAGGATGCTCTTTTGTAAAAAAGTACAGCGGCCTAGCTTATGTGTATGTTAGTTGATATTATTGATCCATATACTCTATAAGTGTTTATATGTATGTTAGTGTTGTACATTATTGGTTGATTGACTCGGTATTTCAATCTTGATACATCGCTTGTGTACATATCTAAATGGGAGTACACATTATGCTGCATGTGACACTTGAGTTGGACATAAAGTGGTTTCAAATATTCGAATTCACCTTAAACTAGATTCTAGCTTCTGAATTCGAGTATCGGCATTTGTAAATCATATTCATGTATGACAGTGGAATACATCTTTGTCGTTCTTTTGAAGATATATATAACACATCGAATGATTTATAAAGATTCGTATAGGAATACAAAATGGATTCTTTTTTTGTGGGGGAAAATACAAAATGGATTCAAATTTAGTTTCCAGGGTAAACATGGATGCTTATTGTCCCAAAATTCTAAAGAAGTGGCAAAATGTCCGCTCCCACGTCGGCTGCCCGAAGCCAGTGTTTGGGAGATGGAAATTACTGTCTACTGATACGTCTCCAACGTATCTATAATTTTTTATTGCTCCATGCTATATTATCTACTATTTCGGACTATATTGGGCTTTATTTTCCACTTTTATATTATTTTTGGGACTAACCTATTAACCGGAGGCCCAACCCAGAATTGCTGTTTTTTGCCTATTTCAGTGTTTCAGAGAAACGGAATATCAAACTGAGTCCAAACGGAATAAAATCTTCGGGAACGTGATTTTCTCACCGAACATGATCCAGGAGACTTGGTCCCTACTTCAGGGAGTCAAAGAGGAGGTCACGAGGGTGGGGGGCGCCCCCCCTAGGGCACGCCCCCCTGCCTCGTGGGCCCCTCGGTGCTCCACCGATGTACTCCTTCCTCCTATATATACCTACGTACCCCCAAATGATCAGAACAGGAGCCAAAAACCTAATTCCACCACCGCAACTTTCTGTATCCACGAGATCCCATCTTGGGGCCTGTTTCGGAGCTCCACCGGAAAAGGGCCGTCATCACGGAGGGCTTCTACATCATCCTAGCCCCTCCGATGAAGTGTGAGTAGTTTACCTCAGACCTTCGGGTCCATAGTTAGTAGCTAGATGGCTTCTTCTCTCTCTTTGAAGCTCAATACAAAGTTCTCCCCCTCTGTCGTGGAGATCTATTCGATGTAATCTTCTTTTTGCGGTGTGTTTGTTGAGACCGATGAATTGCGGGTTTATGATCAAGTCTATCTATGAATAATATTTGAATATTCTCTGAATTCTTTTATGCATGATTGGTTATCTTTGCAAGTCTCTTCGAATTATCCGTTTGGTTTGGCCAACTAGATTGGTAGTTCTTGCCATGGGAGAAGTGCTTAGCTTTGGGTTCGATCTTGCGGTGTCCTTTCCCAGTGACAGAAGGGGCAGCAAGGCACGTATTGTATTGTTGCCATCGAGGATAACAAGATGGGGTTTATTTCATATTGCATGAATTTATCTCTCTACATCATGTCATCTTGCTTAAGGCGTTACTCTGTTCTTAACTTAATGCTCTAGATGCATGCTGGATAGCGGTCGATGAGTGGAGTAATAGTAGTAGATGCAGAATCGTTTCGGTCTACTTGTCACGGACGTGATGCCTATATACATGATCATGCCTAGATATTCTCATAACTATGCTCAATTCTGTCAATTGCTCAACAGTAATTTGTTCACCCACCGTAGAATACTTATGCTCTTGAGAGAAGCCACTAGTGAAACCTATGGCCCCCGGGTCTATTCTCATCATATCAATCTCCATCACTTTAATCTTATTTTGCTTTTACTTTGCCTTTACTTTTTACTTTGCATCTTTATATCAAAAATACCAAAAATATTATATCTATCAGATCTCACTCTCGTAAGTGACCGTGAAGGGATTGACAACCCCTAATCGCGTTGGTTGCGAGTAGCTATCGTTTTGTGCAGGTACGAGGGACTTGAGCATGGCCTCCTACTAGATTGATACCTTGGTTCTCAAAAACTGAGGGAAATACTTACGCTACTCTGCTGCATCATCCCTTCCTCTTCGGGGAAAACCAACGCAAGCTCAAGACGTAGCATCTACCCCTTACACGGACAATCCATCGGCCCGATTTCCACTGCTTTCAATAGGGGTAGGTTAGTAACTTCAATTAGACGTGACACGACCGCCTCTGAGCCCATTCCGACACGGTGGGCGCCAAACATGGGTAGCAAAACACATTTGATTCAAGCTCGTTCGAAAGACCTCTGTCTCTCCCTTCATTTCCCCATTCAAACACGATGGCGGCAAAACAAACTCGACTCGGCCGAAATCGATGTAGGCAAATATTTTCAATAGGGGAAGGTTTGTAACTTCACTCAGACGTGACACAACCGCCCTACCTATCAGCCCCGTTCATACACTGTGGGCGCCTACCGTGGGTGCCAAAACACCCTCTCCTCGCCTGAAATTGCTCTAGGCAAATATTGGGGATATGCGAGATTACCGTCCTATCCCCAACCGATGAGATGTCCAAATTTTAAACGGGGGCTAAGTTCGTAACATTCCCATATTTCAGATAGGCGCATCCCAAAAACATGGTTCCCCGTACCTCTCCCTCCATTTTCCCATTCATACATCGTCCGCGCTAGAACACCATCCCCACACCAGCCTCCTCCGTCTGCCACCCCATCCATCCCCGCCATCCTCCGCCCCATCCATCGCCACCGTCCTCCACCACACCGGAGCGCCTACCAAGACCGTGTCATCCACTGTTAGAGATGGACATTTCTCATCCACAACGACGGACCAGGAGCCTTGCATCATGTCCTCTTGCTTCATCGATGCTGTTGTCCTCTTTGCCGCGGCCGCTCACACGACCTTCTCGTCCACCACAACGGGACTTATCCCCCGATGCTCCCGACTATAGTCGCAGATCTTCTTCTACGCCACTGACAGCTATCGCACCCCGATGCCTACACGGCGCCGCAAGAGAGGTGGTACTTCATATCTACTCAACTTTTTTATCTTAACCAGAAAATAGATCATAACTTGGTTACTGTACTTTCTTTTCAGCTCTAGAATTTAGTTCTTAGTTCGAAGCAAACAATGGATGCTAAATAGCATTTCTGTGGTTTGCAGCTTTAAATCTGCCATGGCACAGTCATAATAGGATTTAATTGATCATGCTTAGGGTTTAATTGATCATGTTGGTTCCATGGCGGTTTCTTTAATAGAAATCGGAGGGGAAACCCTCTTTTGCTCAAAAAAATGCATAGGGTTTCCCCCCTTTTATGATCACTATGCGATCAGCATACGTGCTTCGTGTCATAATAGCACTGCTCCACTCATCAAGCTAAACAAGCTCAGTTGTTCAAATACGAATTTGATATTATTAAAACAGAGTTGATTAATTGGTCAGCTAGATCTTCCTCATTTAGTTTCGAAAATGCATGTACGTTGCTCGGGTGTGTATCTACAGGGTGCCCACTGTGGGTCGCAGCCCACCCTGGGATTTTGGGTCGGCCCAGGCCCCGATTCCCCTTTGTTCTGTTGCGCTTCCGATCTCTACTCGCCCCCAGCCGCCTGCCTCGCCGGTGACTTGCCGTCCTCGGACGGCATGACTCTAGGAGGAGATGCCGGAATAACAGGAGGTCAGGAGGTACTCACCCAACAGCATCACCGCTGCCCGGGCGCGCCGCCGTGCCTACCTTCCTAGTCCGTTCAGGGCTCACGCGTGCAGCAGCCACTAAGCCAACCCAATTTATCCTGAGATACGTCCTCAACCCTCAGCAGCCACTCCTCATCACCCATTTTCTAATTGATTCATTACTCATTAGGCAAGACTGTCATTAGGGTTTGTTGTGTACTGAGTGCTACCTACACTTAATGGTTCAAATGTATTTCAGTAATCTTAAGTACCTATAAAGTTCACAGCGTCTCAAAATTCCGGCCTCAGGAACAGACACTAGTATTTTGGATTGCTGGTCATAGTGAAATTGACCCATATTCCTACTCCATGCTGATACGTCCATTTTGCATCATGCTTTTATATCAATATTTATTGCATTATGGGCTGTTATTTCACATCATGTCACAATACTTATGGCTATTCTCTCTTATTTTACAAGGTTTACATAAGGAGGGAGAATGCCGGCAGCTGGAATTCTGGGCTGGAAAAGGAGCAAATATTAGAGACCTATTCTGCACAACTCCAAAAGTCCTGAAACTCCATGGAACACCTTATAATAAATAATGAAAAATCCTCACCAAAGATGAAGACCAGGGGGCTCACACCCTTCTCAGGAGGGTGGGGGCGCCCCCCTAGGGCGCGCCCCCTGCCTTGTGGGCCCCCTGGTGGCTCTCTGATGACCATCTTCTCCTATATGAAGTCTTTCGTCGAGAAAAATTAAGAAGCAACCTTTCGGGACGAAACTCCGCCGCCACGAGGAGGAACCTTGGCGGATCCAGTCTAGAGCTCTGACAGAGTTGTTCTGCCGGGAAAACTTCCCTCCCGGAGGGGGAAATCATCGCCATCGTCATCACCAATGCTCCTCTCATCGGGAGAGGGCAATCTCCATCAACATCTTCATCAGCACCATCTCATCTCAAAACCCTAGTTCATCTCTTGTATCCAATTCTTGTCTCCAAGTCCGGGATTGGTGCTAGTAGGTTGCTAGTAGTGATAATTACTCCTTGTAGTTGATGCTAGTTGGTTTAATTGGTGGAAGATCATATGTTCAGATACTTTATGCATATTATTACCCCTCTAATTATGAACATGTTTATGCTTTGTGAGTAGTTACGTTTGTTCCTGAGGACAAGGGAGAAGTCTTGCTATTAGTAGTCATGTGAATTTGGTATTCGTTCGATATTTTGATGAGATGTATGTTTTCTAGCCTCTAGTGGTGTTATGTGAACGTCGACTACATAACACTTCACCATTATTTTGGCCTAGAGGAAGGCATTGGGAAATAATAAGTAGATGATGGGTTGCTAGAGTGATAGAAGCTTAAACCCTAGTTTATGCGTTGCTTCATAAGGGGCTGATTTGGATCCATATGTTTCATGCTATGGTTAGGTTTACCTTAATACTTTTGTAGTAGTTGCGGATGCTTGCAATAGAGGTTAATCATAAGTGGGATGCTTTTTCAAGTAAGAACAGCACCCAAGCACCGGTCCACCCACATGTCAAATTATCAAAGTACCGAACGCGAATCATACGAACGTGATGAAAATTAGCTTGACGATATTCCCATGTGTCCTCGGGAGCGCTTTTCCTTATATAAGAGTTTGTCCAGGCTTGTCCTTTGCTACAAAAAGGATTGGGCCACCTTGCTGCACTTTATTTACTTTTGTTACTTGTTGCTCGTTACAAATTATCTCATCACAAAACTATCGGTTACCACTTATTTCAGTACTTGCAGAGAATACCTTGTTGAAAACCGTTTATCATTTCCTTCTGCTCCTCATTGGGTTCGACACTCTTACTTATCGAAAGGACTAGGATAGATCCCCTATACTTGTGGGTCATCAAGACTCTTTTATGGCGCCATTGCCGGGGAGTGAAGCGCCTTTGGTAGGTGGAATTTGGTAAGGAAAATTTTTTATAGTGTGCTGAAATTTACTATCACTTGTTACTAAGGAAAGTAATTCTCTGAGGGGATTGTTCGGGGTATCTTCACTCCTACCAGTAGAGCAAAGAGTTGCTCCTCAACCTACTGAACCTATTGAAAATGAAATTCCTTATGAGTATCCTTCAAGTATAATAGAAAAACTGCTAGCTAATCCTTTTACAGGAGATGGAACAAAGCATCCTGATGAACCCCTAATATATGTGGATGAAGTTTGTGGATTATTTAAGCTTGCAGGTATTCCCGATGATGTTTCTAAGAAGAAGGTCTTCCCTTTATCTTTGAAGGGAGACACATTGACATGGTATAGGCTATGTGATGATATGGGATCATGGAACTATAGAAGTTTGAAATTGGAATTTCATCAAAAGTATTACCCTATGCATATTGTTCATCGTGATCGCAATTATATATATAATTTTTGGCCTCGCGAAGGAGAAAGCATCGCTCAAGCTTGCGGGAGGCTTAAATCAATGTTATATTCGTGCCCCAATCATGAGATTCCAAGAGAAACAATTCTTCAAAAAATTTATGCTCGGCTTTCTGATAACAATCGCACCATGCTTGATACTTCTTGTGCTGGCTCTTTTATGATGAAGACTATTGAATTCAAATGGGATTTATTGGATAGAATTAAACTCTGAAGATTGGGACCTCGACAACGGTAAGGAGTCAGGTATGACACCTAAGTTGTAGTGACCCGACCTCAGATGGTCAAGTCTCTATGCTTCATTGCCATCCCTGGATCGGTAATGCTGACACACACAGTACTCTAAGGATTTATAACAGAGTAGCAATCACACACTTATTACATCGAATGTCTCAAGAGAGAACTTATTACAAAAATATGGCTTAAGGCCATCTAATGCGATAACAACGGAAGGCTTGGAAGATAAAGTGAGTCCATCAACTCCAACGGCATAGCTGAGCTGCACGGCAACGACCTAACGAACCTTACTCCCTGTCTGAAGAGTCTGCAACATAATACGTTGCAGCCCGAAAGGGGGCCAGCACTTGGAATATGCTGGCAACATAACACAGTAGAGCATGAACATAATAATGCTATCACTATATGCATATTTGGCTGGTGGAAAGCTCTATGGTTATAGTTTTGCGAAAAGCCAATTTTTTCCTACAACAAAGGAATACATTTTAATTTAACTATCATGGTAGTTGAACAATATTGATAAGGTACCCCCAACTCAATACAAATTAAAGTAGTTAACAACCCAACAATATTAATTAAAAGTGACGAGATACATGCGATAACCCAAAAACTAGATACTCAAGATTGTCCATAACCGGGGACACGGCTAACCATGATTAGATTGTACACATTGCAGAGGTTTGCGCACTTTTCCCCACAAGACTCGATCACCTCCGTTGGATTTCTCGCACTACAAGGTGTTTGAGAAACGGATGACCGAGACACAGTCTTTCAGAAACATTAACTCTTTACTCCTGGTAGACCATGCCAAACCTACAAAACCCACTACCTGCTGATCTACCTCTCCAAGAGCTTCACGTAACTTACTCAACTATGCTAGAGCCAGAATAGCTTGTGGCTGCACATGGAAGTTTCTAGCATGAATCATCTCAGTTCCCTTTGAGCTTGGGTGGCGGTCCATAGGAAGATCACACGGGTACCCCGAGAATTCAAAAAATACAGACAACACTGGGTTCCCCAGGTGCCTCAATCCACCCAGATGTTTATTTAAGTTGCCACCTTGAGTTGAACCATTAATTAAGAATCTCACATCTGTCATGGATTTCACTCAAACCCAAACCACGTCTATGAGCATAGCATGGCATAGTAATATAAGCAACGCATAGAAGTAACTCCCAAGGTTTGATAGTAACAGGGCAATAGGTTCTACCTCAATAACTACTTCCCAACCCACAAGTTAATGACATCCTAATCATGCAATGTTTGAGGATATGAACTAATGCATAAAAACTGGGTATGGAAAGATATGATCAATGTGTTACTTGCCTTGCTGACGATCCGCGAATCCTAGGGACTCGTAGTAACACGCCTCGCACTCCGGGAATTCTATCGCAAACAAACAACAACATACATAAGCAACAAGCAAACATACACAAGCAAAACTGAAATACGAGAGGTTGACCAGAAAGTTCAACTTAAGAACTCCGGTTTGCAAAAAGAATCAAATCAAACGGAGCAATGAAACTCAAACGGCGAAAGAAACAAGATCCGTTTACTAATCTGAACTAAGGTCAAATTTTGTAGTACCAAAATCTTGTTCAAGTTGATTAAACATAAAGAGGGTCTCGAGACGAAGATCTAGGTGCTTGAATCGCCTGATTCCGACTAACGAGTGAATAGATAAACAGAGACTAAGATCGGATCAAAAATCGCAATCGAGAATAATTGCAGAAAAATCCGATAAAAGAAAACTGACGAACAGACTAACGAACAAGCGTTCGTTAACTGTAACTAACGGGTGAAAACCATTCGTTAAAACGAATGTACGGACGAACGTCCGCTAATTAGAAGAACCGAGAAAACCGGTGAACCGATCTAAAAAAACGAACTAGGTTTTGTAAAAACGAACGATTTTAAAAAAATGGCGGCTCGGATCTGGCGCGGTACCTCTGGCGAGGGGCTCCGGCGAGGCGGGGTTGGGCGGCGGCTCGTGGGGCGGCGGAGCTCGGCGGCGCCGCGGGCGGCAGGCGGCGTAGGCGGCGCCTGCGGGCGGCGCGGCGGCGGCAGGCGGCGCGGGCGGCGGTGGTGGTGTGGTAGTGGGGGGGGGCTCAGCGGCGGGTGTCGATGTCAAAACCGGCGGATCTCGGGTAGGGGGTCCCAAACTATGCGTCTAGGCGGATGGTAACAGGAGACAAGGGACAGGATATTTTTACCCAGGTTCGGGCCCTCTCGATGGAGGTAAAACCCTACGTCATGCTTGATTAATATTGATGATATGGGTAGTACAAGAGTAGATCTACCATGAGATCAGAGAGGCTAAACCCTAGAAGCTAGCCTATGGTATGATTGTTGTCCCTACGGACTAAAACCCTCTGGTTTATATAGACATCGAAGAGGGCTAGGGTTACACAGAGTCAGTTACAATGGTAGGAGATCTAAATATCCGTATCGCCAAGCTTGCCTTCCACGCCAAGGAAAGTCCCTTCCAGACACGGGACGAAGTCTTCAATCTTGTATCTTCATAGTCCAGGAGTCCGGCCGAAGGTATAGTCCGGCTATCCGGACACCCCCTAATCCAGGACTCCCTCAGTAGCCCCCGAACCAGGCTTCAATGACAACGAGTCCGGCGCGCAAATTGTCTTCGGCATTGCAAGGCGGGTTCTCCTCCAAATTTCGTGTACCTGTTGAATAATGTCCGGTTTCTTGTAAATGTAGCACTCATTGGCTTCTACGCCCAATAATGGCCGTCTTCCATGTGTCAAACGAATACGAAAAGTCAGGGTGTTCTTATATTCACACCCTTAGCCGCGTGAATGAGCCGTCTATTTAAGGGGACGAGGATTTAGATCCAAACCACATCTTCTCCCCTCCGCGAGTATTCATCAGAGCGTATCCGACAGAGGTCCATTCTATCATGGCCAGCCGCTGCAGCTCCTCCTCTCGCCCTTCCAGCCCTTAGCCTGGAGATTGGGAGAGATGCTCCATCCCACACAGCGAGCTAGTGACGCTCCAGACCAAGGGATTTCTCCCCCCGGCCTATATGGTCCCGGTTTGAGCTGGACTTGCCACCTATAATGGCGGAGAGCAAGCGGAGAGCGCCCCCAATCCCTCCAAAGGAGAGCGGGTATGCCTTGTTCCTTACTTAATAAGAGGGCTCGGATTTCTAATTCATCCGTTTCTCCGGGGGCTCCTGGAGTTCTATGGCCTCCAGCTGCACAACCTCACGCCTGCCTCCATATTGCATATCGCGGGCTTCGTAGCCCTTTGCGAGCTGTTTTTGGGCTGCGAGGCTCATTTCGCGCTGTGGAAAAGGCTATTCTGCCTTGTGCCCTGTTCTCAGAAGGGGTCAATATATCAAGTGGTCGGAGCCAAAGTGTGGCACATCACCGGGACCGGATATCTATCCGGAACCCCAAAGAAGGCATCCGAGGACTGGCCTTCGGAATGGTTTTATATAGAGGATGTCCCGCTGCCGGATCCTGTCCGGATCGGCCTCCCTGAGTTCGACAGTGCGCCCCTAAAGAAGCGCCTAAGCTGGCGTCCACGGAGCCCTCAAAGGGAAAGCGACAAGGACGCTCTTTACCTGATGGGCCGGATAAGATTGTTAGCTCATTCCGGACTGACCATGATCGGGGTCATGGCCGCATGCATCATGCGAGGGGTGCAGCCGCTCCAGTATAGAGGCCACCCCATGTGGGACTTCAACGGGGAGGACGACGCCCCCCGCCACGGCCGTAAGGGGCCGGATTTGGCTGCCGCTCTAATAAAGATCTTGTCCACTTTGTACAAGGGAGAAGAGGAGGAATTTCTCCGCGTCAACCCATAGGGTGGATTTTTCTATGTACAATCCCCCAAGTTGGGTAAGTGGACACTTTTACTTGCCCATCCGTTTTATATTCCCATCGTTAAATATTCAATCTAACTACTTCAATGCAGGAACTGCGCCAGGCTGTTAAAGAAATAAACAGCCCTCCTCCACAACCCGAGGATCCGGGACAGTTCCTCGACCCGGCCTCTCAAGAGGATCCGGACTTATCTATGGAGCTGATTGATGGGGTGTTTCATCAATTGAGCAAGGACAACGCCTTGATGACCATTTCCGCCAATTACCCAGGGTTACTCCTAGCCTCACAGGTAACTGAGACCGAAGTCCCAGCACTTTGAAAAGGGATCTATCCTCGCGTGTTTTCGATTGCCGTATGACAACCGTGTTTTGCAGGGGAGGTCCTTGAGATGGGAGGCCAAGCCTGCGGCGACTAGCCAACGAGGGGCGGCAAGGCCCCGCGGGCTGAAAAGAAGTGCGGTCCGGACTGAGACGCCGGCGCAAAGGTATAGCGCGCCATCTTATTCCTAGGTGTTATTCCTTCAAGGCATATTAACGCTCGTGCTCTCTTTAGGACGAAGAGACCACGCCGGACTATATCCGGAGAGGTTGCCAATCACGCCTCCACCAGCCAGGCTCCAAAGCCTGGTCCGGAAGCGGAGGCGAACACAAGGCACGCACCAGACGCTCCTCCGACAAAGGATGGGGACAGGCTGTCTGCAACCAATTCCGAGGTGGAGAGTGCCATGAACCACAGGCGTCGCTGGACAGTTCTTCGCGACGCTTGTTTCTCCCAAGAGGCATTGGATGCCTTCAATTCGGGAGATGCGTACCTCCATGCCGCTCAAAATGGTCTAGCCAGAGCCATGGAGCAATATTTAAAAGACATACGGGTAAGAAAATTTTGGTAATTATATATATACCAGTAGCTCCCGAGACTTGAAACAGTTAGAATAACTGATTTAAGGATCATTTGTTATGCAGGTTCGTACAGAAAAGAATACCCTACTGTCCCAGGAGCTGGAAGAGTGCAAAGCCCAACTTAAGGCCGCACTAGCCGCGGCAGGGGAGCCCAAGGAGACCCCCTCTGGTAATATATGCTTCGAAAGATAAGTATTTTGCGAAGTGCGGCGTGGGTGCAAATCTGACAAATGAAATTGCAGATGGCGCCAGATTAAATCCAGAAAAGCAAAATCTCCTACGCTAGCTGAAGGCTGGTGAGAGTGTGCTGACAAAGGTGAGGCTGGAGAAGAACGATCTCCAAGATGCCAACACCAAGCTGGGTGTTGAACTGAAGGATGTTCGCGCCCAGCTGTTGGACTCCGCTAAGGAGAATCAGCGGCTTCGACGCGACATATTTAGTAAGTGCTTAAACGAACTTTGAAAAAAGAGTTCGGCGAGGAAGTCGACTAATAGAGTAATGTCTGTAGGTATGCTAACAGGTTGTCCTGCAGAGGAAATGCCCGGTTCTACGGGTGACCTTCTTCCCGAGCTCTCACAACTGCACGAGCGAGTTCGGCAGGTGATGCAAGGCGTCGCCCAGGCCTTGTGGCCATCCGTCTCCATGCCCGAAGGCCTTGGAGAGCTTGTAGAGAAGCTGAAGGGAGCGCGGCGGCGCTTCCGATTGTGGAAGATGTCGGCCTGCCGTCAAGGCGCTAGGGAGGCCTGGGCCATGGTGAAGACGCGGTACACGAAGGCTGACCCAAACCACATGGCCGAGGTCGGACCCGTGGGGCCCGATGGGAAGGAGATCCCTGTGAGCTTAGTATACGGCCAAGTAGAATTGGCCGCAAAGTATTCCCAACAGGACTGTAAGCTAGACAGCCTATTAGATGGTATTAAAGAGGAATACAATCAGTCAGATTGACTATGTAATTTTAATTGACATGTGTAATGCCTTCTAGCTGGAGTGTAGATCGTTTGTCATGGACGACCTTTTCGCTTCAACCTCGGGACCTGATGGTCCGGAGTGTGTCCGAATACCCTCGCGGTTATATAAGAACCGGGGTATGCATGGAGACCAGGCGTAGGGGTCATTAGTGCTTGAACAGACAAGTGCCCAACTAGTTATGTTATATTACATGGTTAGTAAGAAACATCTTCCAGGGAGAATAGTTCCGTTAGGGGTTCCTTTCCCTGGGAGGCATGCCCTAAAGTGCATGTCCATTCTGCGAAAAGAGATGCAGGAAAAACATCTGGGGGCGTATAGATAAATAAGTGAAAAAAAGATCATCTTTAGTTCACCGACCGAATATTCCCTTAAGAACGCTAGCTTTCGGCTTCACCCAGTCTGAGGTACACATCCGGCTGACCCGGCAGTAACAATCGCAGAGGTGCTCCCTTTACCACCTTGCCGAACAATTGGGAATGTAGGGGTAAGCACAGGAGCCAGGCAACCCAGCTTGGCCAAAACTTAAGTCATATCGATGCATATAATGTTGAATAAAAGGTACATGCGGAAGAGTGACACATGTGTTGGGCATGAAGCCCGTATAAATAAGCTTCTGTTTAAAGAAGCCCCCAGGTTTAATGAGCGCGGATAGCGCGTCACTTTATGAGCCTTTAAAGGCTATAAGAGAGAGAGAGAGAGAGAGAGAGAGAGGAGAAGCAGAGAAATGTAAGACAGTAAGTATATAAAAAATGGACAGAGGAAGGAGACGAAAACAGAGTCTGGCGCTAGGCATAGAATCTTCGGAGACAGGCTACATTCCATGGGTTCGGCTCGAGTCGGTTATCCGATGCATCTTGCAGGCGGTACGCTCCACCAGTCAGGACTTGGTCAATTATGAAGGGACCTTCCCACTTGGGCTTGAGTTTGTCCTTTTTCTTGTCCGGCAGGCGTAGAACTAATTCGCCAACATTGTAATTTTTGGCCCATACTTCTCTGCTTTGGTATCTTCGAGCCTGTTGTTGATAGAATGCGAAACAGGCTTTTGCCACGTCACGCTCTTCCTCCAAGGCGTCCAAACTGTCCCGCCGATCAAGCTCGGCTTCTCTTTCTTCGTACATGCGCACTCGAGGTGAGTCATGAATTATGTCGCAGTGCAAAACTGCCTCTGCGTCGTACACCATGAAGAATGGTGTGTATCCGGTGGTGCGATTCGGCGTGGTCCGCAGCCCCTAGAGTACGGAGTCGAGCTCCTCTACCCAGTGTGTATTAGATTCCTTAAGGGACCGCACTAATCTGGGTTTGATGCCGCTCATGATAAGACCATTTGCATGTTCGACCTGGCCGTTAGTTTGTGGGTGATAGACGGAAGCATAATCGAGCTTGATGCCCATGTTTTTGCACCAGAGTTTTACCTCGTCGGCCGTAAAGTTCGTGCCGTTATCAGTGATGATGCTGTGGGGGACATTGTAACGGTGTACAACCCCGGATATAAAGTCTATCACTAGTCCGGATTCGGCCGTCTTAACAGCCTTGGCTTCTATCCATCTGGTGAACTTATCCACCATGACTAGTAAGTATTTTTTCTTGTGGGTTCCGCCTTTAAGAGCTCGAACCATGTCAAGCCCCCAGACCACAAAGGGCCAAGTGATGGGGATAGTTTGGAGGGCGGTGGGTGGCATATGGCTTTGGTTTGCAAAAAGCTGGCAACCAACGCATCGTTGGACTAAGTCCTGGGCGTCTGCCCGGGCCGTCGGCCAATAAAAGCCTGTACGGAAGGCCTTGCTTACAAGGGACCGAGTTGCAGCGTGATGACCGCTGAGTCCGGCATGAATTTCAGCCAGGAGGTTCCGCCCTTCCTCTTCGGAGATGCACCTTTGAAGGACTCCGGTAGTGCTTTTCTTATAAAGCTCTCCCTCGTTGACTTTATAGGCTTTAGATCGCCGCACTATGCAGCGTGCCTCATTTTGGTCCTCGGGGAGTTCCTGCCTAGTAAGGTAGGCGAGGAATGGTTCTGTCCACGGGGCGATGACGGCCATTATTACGTGGGCTGAAGGTGTTATTTCATTGGCAGAGCCTCCAATTATGTCAGAGTGTTCGGTGTCAGGCAGTGCGGTTGGGTCCGGGCTGTTATTGCTGGGTTCCCCTTCCCATACTACGGATGGCTTGAACAACCTTTCCAAGAAGATGTTGGGGGAGTACATCGCGTTTTGCGCCGATGCGTGCCAGGACATCTGCCGCCTGATTATTTTCCCGGGCTATATGGTGAAATTCGAGCCCTTCGAACCGAGCTGACATTTTTAGGACGGCGTTGCGATAAGCTGCCATTTTTGGATCCTTGGCATCAAAGTCTCCATTTATTTGGGATATTGCGAGGTTCGAGTCCCCGCGCACCTCTAGGCGTTGAATGCCCATGGATACTGCCATCCGGAGACCATGTAAAAGGGCCTCATATTCGGCTGCATTGTTGGAGTCTGTGTACATTATCTGGAGTATGTATTGAACTGTGTCTCCTGTGGGGGACGTCAAAACGACGCCAGCCCCTAGAACGGCCATCATTTTGGAGCCGTCGAAGTGCATGACCCAGTTTGAATATGTGTCATACTCTTTAGGGAGTTCGGCCTCCGTCCATTCTATGACGAAGTTGGCCAAAACTTGCGACTTAATAGCTCGTCGTGGCTTGTAAGTTATGTCGAATGGGAGGAGCTCAATGTCCCATTTTACAATCCGGCCCATCGCGTCGCTGTTGTTTATAATATCGTTAAGTGGCACTTCCGAGGCTACTGTTATTGAACACTCTTGAAAGTAGTGTCGCGGCTTCCGGGATGCCATAAATACCGCGTACGCAATCTTTTGATAATGCGGGTACCGTGACTTGCACGGAGTAAGGACAGTGGACACATAGTAGACCGGCTTTTGAAGGGGGAATATGTGTCTTTCCGTTTCTCGTTCGACGATGAGCACTGCGCTTACGACCTGATGGGTTGCTGCAATGTATAATAGCATTGGTTCGCCAATGTTTGGCGTGGCCAGGACTGGGTTTGTTGCCAAGATGGCTTTTATTTCGTCGAGTCCGGCCGTGGCTGCATCCGTCCACTCGAAGTGTTCCGTGCGCCGAAGGAGGAGGTAAAGGGGTAGGGCCTTTTCTCCCAAGCGGGAGATAAAGCGGCTTAGAGCCGCCACGCATCCGGTTAATTTTTGTATTTGTTTGAGGTCCTTCGGGATGACCAATTGTGACAAAGCTCGGATCTTGGCTGGATTTGCTTCAATTCCTCTACCGGATACAATGAAGCCCAAGAGCTTTCCGGCTGGAACGCCAAAAACGCATTTTTTCCGGGTTGAGCTTGATGTCGTATGTTCGGAGGTTATCGAATGTTAGCCTCAAGTCATCTACTAGAGATTCGACATGTCTTGTTTTAACGACCACATCATCTACGTATGCCTCCACTGTTTTGCCGATCTGGTTTGCCAGACATGTCTGAATCATGCACTGATATGTTGCGCCGGCGTTTTTGAGCCTGAAGCGCATTGTGTTGAAGCAGAATGGGCCGTATGGTGTGATGAATGCCATTGCGGCTTGGTCTGACTCTGCCATCTTTATTTGATGGTAGCCAGAGTATGCGTCGAGGAAATACAACGAATCGTGTCCTGCGGTAGCGTCGATAATTTGATCGATGCGGGGGAGAGGGAAGGGATCCTTTGGGCAAGCCTTGTTAAGGTCTTTAAAATCAATGCACATGCGCCAGGATTTGTCCTTCTTTGGTACCATCACCAGGTTTGCTAGCCAGTTCGGGTGTTTTATATCTTTGATGAATCCGGCCTCCAATAGCTTGGCTAGTTCCTCTCCCATGGCCTGTCTCTTAGGTTCAGAAAAACGGCGAAGAGCCTGTTTGACTGGCTTGAATCCTTTTAGGATATTTAAGCTGTGTTCGGCCAGCCTGCGTGGGATTCCTGGCATGTCTGAAGGGTGCCAGGCGAAAATGTCCCAGTTCTCTCGTAGGAACTCTCGCAGTGCGGCATCTACATCAGGGTTTAACTATGCCCCGATGGAAGCTGTTTTATTGGGGTCCGTTGGATGGACCTGGAATTTGACTATTTCATCCGCCGGTTTAAAGGAGGTGGACTTGGATCTTTTGTCGAGTATCACATCGTCCCTATTCACCATGGAGCGCATCGCAGTCAGCTCCTCAGCCGCTAGGGCTTCGGATAGCGCCTCGAGGGCCAGTGCGGCTGTCTTGTTTTCGGTGCGGAGTGCTATGTCCGGATCACTAGCGAGAGTGATGATTCCGTTAGGCCCGGGCATCTTGAGCTTCATGTACCCGTAATGGGGTATTTCTTGGAAGATTGTAAACGCTTCCCGCCCTAGCACAGCGTGATATCTGCTACTGAACGGGGCCACTTGGAACGTGACCTCTTCGGACCTGTAATTATCCGGCGTGCCGAACACCACATCTAGTGTGATTTTTCCTGTACAACGCGCTTACCAACTGGGGATTATTCCTCTAAAGGTTGTGCTGCTTCGCTCAATGCGGTTCCAGTCTATTTCCATTTTTTCAAGGGTTTCCTCATAAATGAGGTTCAATCCGCGGCCGCCATCCATGAGTACCTTAGTAAGACGAAAGCCGTCCACTATTGGACTGAGGACCAATGCGGCTGGTGCTCGGGCTGTTCGGAATTTAGGTTCATCACTGGCGTTAAAAGTAATAGCCGTGTCACTCCATGGGTTTATTGTTGCTACTTGGTAGACTTCG
This sequence comes from Triticum urartu, assembly GCF_003073215.2. Taxonomy (NCBI): domain Eukaryota; kingdom Viridiplantae; phylum Streptophyta; class Magnoliopsida; order Poales; family Poaceae; genus Triticum; species Triticum urartu. Next base: position 223,875,697 of record NC_053024.1, on the reverse strand, counting down.
GCAAGGCTGCGGAGTGTTCTTTTTCGCATATTATTTGATGCGAAAGTCTCGAAGACTGTTAATACCGTATTGGTGTCTCTAGGGTGGCTTTATGTGGCTTCTGGAATTAGAAGATCTTCGCCAATTTTTGCCACCTGTCGGAGTATCCAACATGCTCTAAGGCTGTGAGTTGGTGTGGCGCCCTCTACACTGTGAATTTTACAGGGTCCATTAAGCCATCCTTCCAGTACGGTTCCGTTCCCTCTAGAGGGCTTTTGCTTTTTGGTATTGAACCCGGGTGTCTGGCGATGATGCACCCTTTTATTTCGGACTGGGTTTGTATTCAGGGCCGGATTGTCCTAAAGTTTTTATTCGGCTTTCCAGGCGCTTTCCATCACACAGTACTTTCGTACTATGGACGCCAAGTCAGCGAAGCGGGTAATATCACGGCGACTTATGGCGTTGAGGATTCCCTTGTCCGTGCAATTATTATAGAAGAATGAAATTGCGTCTTCCTCGCGGCAGTCCTTTATCCTGTTCATAACCAGGAGGAATCTGGCCCAGTAATGATGTACTGTTTCTTCGGGCTCTTGCCTAATTTGGGATAGATTGCTTATGCACGGGTGGGTGGGTGGAATCAAATCCGAAACCTCACCCAATCTGATACCCAGGGGCCAAGGAGTTTCCGAACTCGGAAGTTTGGATTCTTGGATGTTGTCCAATGAATCTAGCCCGTCGCCTGTCTTTAAGTTCTGGTCTTGAGTGATGTCTACCCTCCGCGGGTATCCTGCTTGGAGGGATCGGGAATCCGGCCATAGCTAGTCCTTAGGATAGATGAAGGGTCGCCGCACTGTCCCTCTACCACGGCAACATGATGGGTGACCTGGGGAGAGTTAATCTCTCTCAGATCGGGTTTAGGACCAATCTAGTCGTAATCTGTAGCGACTCCCAGGGCGGCGATGCGATCCAAGAGCTCGTTTAGGGAAGAGAGCTCCATTGGATCTAGATGCTCGGCGAATTCCGAGCTGATGTGAAGATTGCTTTCGATGACCCAAGAGGTCATCGTCGGCGCAGCAGCCGAACAGGCGGTCATAAGAAAACCACCTAGCCGGAGAGTTTGGCCGACAGCCAAAGCTCCCTTAGCAACGGTGCCGTCTTTAAAGACGGGATGAGGCATCCTTCCTGATGGCGACGGCATAGAGGAACTCTCAATGAAGCACCAATGTCGGTTTCAAAACCGGCGGATCTCGGGTAGGGGGTCCCGAACTGTGCGTCAGGCGGATGGTAACAGGAGACAAGGGACACGATTTTTTTACCCATGTTCAGGCCCTCTCGATGGAGGTAAAACCCTACGTCCTGCTTGATTAATATTGATGATATGGGTAGTACAAGAGTAGATCTACCACGAGATCAGAGAGACTAAACCCTAGAAGCTAGCCTATGGTATGATTGTTGTCCCTACGGACTAAAACCCTCCGGTTTATATAGACATCGAAGAGGGCTAGGGTTACACAGAGTCGGTTACAATGGTAGGAGATCTACATATCCGTATCGCCAAGCTTGCCTTCCACGCCAAGGAAAGTCCCTTCCAGACACGGGACGAAGTCTTCAATCTTGTATGTTCATAGTCCAGGAGTCCGGCCAAAGGTATAGTCCAGCTATCTGGACACCCCCTAATCCAGGACTCCCTCAACGGGCTTTAAAGGGGGGGGCGGCGGCTTGCTTGGGCGAGGGGCGCCCGGGGAGGAGTCCGAGCCGGACTCTCCTCGGCGTCTGTGCCGGCCACGGCGGCACGGGCGAGGGAGGCGGCGGCGCGGGTGGGCTAGCCTAGCTCGGCTGGGCTTCGGCCCAGTCGGGCACGGGGAGTTTTTTAACCAAATTCGCCAACAGAAATAAAATCCTAGAAAATAAATAAAAATCTAAAAATGCCAAAAAAAAATTTCACCGTCTAAATAAAATATTTAGAACGAGATGAACATTTTCTTGGCCCTAAAATGAAATTTTGAAAACGTGCAATTTTTCTAATGCAAATAAAATCAAATAAAAAACAAATAAATGATTTTAATATTTTTCCTCCAATATTTCAATTGCTTTGGAGAAGTCATATTATCTCCTCTCTTATATTTTAATATGAAATATTTTGCGGAGAGAAAAATAATTAAAATAAAAAATCCTCATTTCATTATTTGATAAAAATCAAATATGAAAACCGGGAAATCCCCAACTCTCTCCGAGGGTCCTTGAGTTGCTTAGGATTTTGAGGATTGTGAAATGAAAATGCAATAAAATATGATATGCATAGATGACCTATGTATAACATTCCAAATTGAAAATTTGGAATGTTACAAACCTTCCCCCTTAAGATGAATCTCGCCCTCGAGATTCGGGTTGGCTAGAAAATAGGTGTGGGTGGTCTCTGAGTAGATCATCCTCTCGTTCCCGTGGCTTCATCCTCAGTATGGTGGCTCCACTGAACTTTGCAAAACTTGATAACATTGCTGCGGGTGACTCAGCTGGCAAACTCAATAATCTTAACCGGCTTCTCCTCATAAGTCAAATCACTGTCCAACTGAATCGCCTCCAAGGGTACTGTATCTCTTAACGATATATCGGCCATCTCAGCATGACACTTCTTCAGCTGTGAATCGTGAAACACATCGTGAACTCCTGACAATCCCTTGGGTAATTCCAACTTGTAGCCAACTTCTCCCATCCGTTCCAAAACACGATACAGTCCTACAAATCTCGTGGCTAACTTTCCCTTAACTCCAAAACGTTTCACTCCTCACAAGGGTGATACTCACAGATATGCTCTGTCTCCAATTTCATAGGTTACCTCCTTGCGTTTTGAATCTGCGTAACTCTTCTGCCTGGACTGAGCAATCTTCAGTCTATCATGAATCAGTTTAACCTTATCCTCAGACTCCTTGATCAAGTCTGGTCCAAACAACTGCCAGTCTCCTACCTCATCCCACATCAACGGCGTTCTGCACCTGCGTCCATACAGGGCTTCAAACGATGCCATCTTCAAACTGGCTTGGTAGCTATTGTTGTATGAGAATTCTGCGTAAGGCAAATTGTCATCCCAACTAGATCCATACTCTAGCGCACAGGCTCTCAACGTATCTTCCAGTATCTGGTTGACTCTCTTAGTCTGTCCATCCATTTGCGGGTGGAATGCTGTACTAAACTCCAATCTCGTTCCCAGAGTCTGGTGTAACTGATGCCAAAACTTTGAAGTAAACTGTATTCCTCTATCTGATACGATAGTCCTCGGACTCCATGTAGACATACGATCCTGGACATATATATCTTGGCCAGCTTCGCACTTGTATAGGTGGTTTTCACTGGGATAAAGTGAGCTACTTTGGTCAAGCGATCAACTACTACCCATATAGAATCATATCCTGCTTTGGTTGTGGGCAATCTAGTGATAAAGTCCATGCCAAGTTTATCCCACTTCCATTCAGGTATCGGCATAGGTTGTAGCAGTCCTGCTGGCTTCTGATGCTCGGCCTTTACTCTCTGACATACATCACATACGGCTACATACTCGGCAATATCCTTCTTCATACCAGTGCACCAGAAACGTTCCTTCAAATCCAAATACATCTTGGTGTTTCCGGGGTGTATCGAGTATGGTGAGTCATGAGCCTCTTGAAGTATCAACTTCCTGATCTCAGTGTTATTGGGCACATAAACTCGGTCCTCAAACCATAAGGTATCGTGCTCATCCTCACGAAAACCTTTGGCATTTCCTTTGCTCATCTTCTCCTTTATCTCGGCAATCTCTTTGTCATCCTTCTGAGCTTCTCGAATCTTTCCTAATAATGTAGACTGAACCTCCATTGTTGCCACGAAACCTCTTGGAACAATCTCCAATCGAAGTTCCATGATATCCTCTGCTAACTCCTTCGGCAATCCCTTACTTTCAAGGATATTGGCATAACTCTTCCGGCTCAAAGCATCTGCTACGACATTGGCCTTTCCTGGATGATAGTGTAGCTTCATGTCGTATTCCTTTATAAGGTCCAACCATCTCCTCTGCCTAAGGTTCAGCTCCTTCTGTGTGAAGATGTACTTCAAACTCTTATGATCCGTGTACACATCACAACGGTTTCCAATAAGGTAATGCCTCCAAGTCTTCAATGCATGAACTACGGCTGCTAGCTCCAAATCATGCATGGCATAGTTCAAATCATGAGGTTTTAGTTGTCATGAGGCATACGAAACAACTCTTCCGTCCCGCATAAGCACACATCCAAGTCCTAAGCGAGAGGTGTCGCAAAACACTTGGAACTCCTTATGTATATCTGGCAATGTTAGCACTGGGGCTGTAGTCAAACGTTTCTTCAACTCATGGAAACTTGCCTCGCAATCTTCCGTCCATTTGAACTTAGTATCCTTCTTCAATAGTTCAGTCATTGGCTTTGCAATCTTGGAAAAATTCTCAATGAACCTCCTGTAGTATCCTGCGAGTCCAAGGAAACTGCGGATCTCGCTAACTGAAGTGGGTGCCAACCATTCCGTGACTGACTGAACCTTGCTGGGGTCTACTGCTATACCTTCTCCTGATATAACATGTCCAAGGAATCCGACTTCCTTCATCCAAAATTCGCATTTGCTAAACTTAGCATACAACTGATGTTCCCTGAGTTTCTCGAGAACTAACCGCAAATGCTCCTTGTGCTCTTCTTCATTCTTCGAGTATACCATAATATCATCAATAAACACCACAACAAACTTGTCCAAATACTCCATGAACACCTTGTTCATCATGCTCATAAAATAGGCAGGGGCGTTAGTCAATCCAAATGACATGACCGTATACTCGGGTAATCCATACCGCGTGGTGAACGCTGTCTTTGGTATATCCTTCTCTCGAATTTTCAACTGATGGTATCCCGATTGTAGATCGATCTTCGAAAACACTTTAGCTCCTTGCAGCTGATCGAACAGATCATTGATCATTGGCAGTGGGTACTTGTTCTTAATCGTTACTTCATTCAAAGCCCGATAATCAACAACCATCCTTAGGGATTAATCCTTCTTCTCAACCAAAAGTACTGGGGCTCCCCAAGGTGACGAACTTCTTCGAATGTAACCTTTCTCCAATAACTCCTTGATCTGTTTCTTAATGTCCTCCAGATCATTTGCGGGCATCCGATAGGGTCTCTTAGATATTGGCCCTGTACCTGGCAATAGCTCTATCAAAAACTCAATGTCTCTATCCGGTGGCATGCCTGGTAACTCCTCTGGAAAAACATCCGGGAAATCCTTCACTACAGGCACTTCCTCCTGAACAACTCCCGTGAGGGCATTCACTTGGCTCCTCCTAGGCACATGCCTAGATACATACTTAATCTTTTTTCCCTCCGAGGTGGTGAGATAAATCGACTTACTAGCACAGTCAATACGTCCTCCATACTTTGACATCCAGTCCATACCTAATATCACATCCAATCCTTGTGACTCCAAGATAATTAGGTCGGACAGAAAAACATGTGTGCCAATGGTTAGGGGTATCTGGTCGCACCATCGGTTAGCCATGTACTCTGCTCCAGGTGAACTCACTAGGAGAGGGGTCCTAAGGGTTTGGGTTGGTAGTTTAAACTTATCCATGAATCCCCTTGATATGTATGAATGCGATGCACTAGTATCGGAAAGAACAAGAGCGGTAAATGACTTAACCAAAAACTTACCTATTACCGCGTCCGGCTGCTCTTCAACCTCCTCCACGTTAACGTGGTTCACTTGTCCTTTGTTGAATGGATTAGGCTTCTTCCCAGCGCTCCCATTTCCGTTTCCGTTCCTTCCTTCGGGGCAATCATTGGCATAGTGCCATGTCTTCCCGCACTTTAAAGAAAGTAACTTGACTTAGGTCTCTTTTGGCGGGTGTGGCTGGGTTGGAGCGGTTCTGATTGTTGTTACTTCCATTCCCATTCCCATTCTTGGCACCATTGTGATTATGCGATCCTCCTCCAGTGTGGTTGTGACCCCCCATGGTTATGAACAAGTCCTCCCGAGTTCGGGGTTAGGCGAGGCTTCTGCTGAGCTCTTGAGTTATACTTCCCTTGTCCGTACTTCCTTTTACGGCTCTCAATCTGCTGCTGCTTCCCTTCAATCATAAGAGCCTTATCTACCAACTCATGGTAGTTGTTGAAGGTTGCTACCATCAACTGCATGCTCATCTCATCATTCAGCCCTTCCATAAACTTCTCCTGCTTCGCGGCATCTGTGGCCACATCATCAGGGGCATAGCATGATAACTTGCTAAAATCATCCACATACTGAGCCACATTACGGTTATCCTGGCGTAAGTTGTGGAACTCCCGCTTCTTCATCTACATAGCACCAGTTGAGAGATGGGTTGTGCAGAAAGCTTGCTGAAGCTGGTCCCAAGTGACATTGGCTACAGGAAAAGTGGCTGTGTAATTCTCCCACCATGAGGCTGCTGGTCCATCCAATTGATGTGCGGCAAAGCGCACCTTCTCAGCATCTGTGCAACCTGCGGTGGTCAACTCCCTTCCAATACGGCGTAGCCAATCACCAGCAACTATAGGCTCGATGCTACTGGAAAACACCGGCGGCTGTAACCTTAGAAAACGAGCTAGGTTGTCCACTGGTTGTTGTTGTTGTTGTTGTTGTTGTTGTTGTTGCCCTGGTTCTGAACTAACAATTGCATCAAGGCATTCTGTTGCTGGATCAACTGGGTGAGCTCCGGCAGGAAGGCAAAACCGGTGTCACGTCTCGGAGGCATCTGATGGGTTTAGATGGAAGAGATCAGAATAGAAAAAGGTCTAATGAGAAAGCACTACCCATATGCACATGATACAAACACAATCATTTCACTCAATCAATCAAGCAAGGGCATACAAGCGGTCTAGAACTATCGCAAAAGTGCTCAACTACTACTAAATACATGGGGAAATACTAATAATATATGGTGGTCATCTAGAAATTTTGATCGGTGGAAGACTCCATAATATCTGCTCCAGCTTCGTCTTCGAAGTCATCATCACTAGGATCGGAATCAGTGTCGTCGATGATGATGTAGTTGTCCGAGCAAGTGGAATCGTCGTCTTCTACTCCCGGTGCTGGTCCTCCCATGAATACTCCGATCTTCTTAACTAGGTCGTCATTCTTCTCCAGTAGTGTCTTGATTTCCTCCTCATATCCATCGCGTGTAAACTTGACTTCTTCCTCCAGCTCGATGATCCTAGTCTTCTCCTTCTTCCAGTCCATCATGTCTGCGCACATCTGGTTCTCCTGACGTCGAATATGCTGGTTTAACTCCTGGATAAAAGCTGCAATGGATCTATCCTTCCTGGTGCTGATTACTTCCCATTGCACGTCTCGGCGCCCACATATTTGGTAGATAGTGTCCTTGAGTTCCCTGCTGTAGACATCTCCAATGCGTCCCATGGTAATGTGGGCTGCCATGCTCTTGCCTAGACTCCAAGTGGGTGCTTCGAAAGAAAATTCTATGGGTTTGGAAGTTGGCGAGAACGTCCTTCCTGGAACTTGTACTTGAATCATCTAGCGCTCCTCTTCTGGTAAGGTGGCGTTGTACGTCCCGGTGAAGCTTGGTATTGCAATGTTCAAGTACCTAGTGACTTCCTTCAAGTGGCGTCCAAAAGGTGTGTCTTCATCCGGTTGTGCAAACTTGTTCTTCATCTCCGCCATCCTAAAGAGTAGAAAATGCAGAGGAGTCAGAAATAAGTAGAGAAGAGTGACCTATGGTTTATCTTAGTGGTTGTGTCCTACACTCAGCGTGTGCTCTGATACCATCTTGTAGCGACCCGACCTCAGATGGTCAAGTCTCTATGCTTCATTGCCATCCCTGGATCGGTAATGCTGACACACACAATACTCGAAGGATTTATAATAGAGTAGCAATCACACACTTATTACATCGAATGTCTCAAGAGAGAACTTATTACAAAAATATGGCTTAAGGCCATCTAATGCAATAACAGCGGAAGGCTTGGAAGATAAAGTGAGTCCATCAACTCCAACGGCATAGCTGAGCTGCATGGCAACGACCTAATGAACCTTACTCCTCGTCTGAAAAGTCTGCAACATAGTACGTTGTAGCCCGAAAACGGGTCAGCACATGGAATATACTGGCAACATAACACAGTAGAGCATGAACAGAATAATGCTATCACTATATGCATATTTGGCTGGTGGAAAGCTCTATGGTTATAGTTTTGCAAAAAGCAAATTTTTCCCTACAACAAAGGAATAGATTTTAATTTAACTATCATGGTAGTTGAACAATATTGAGAAGGTACCCCCAACTCAATCCCAAATTAAAGTAGTTAACAACCCAACAATATTAGTTAAAAGTGATGAGATACATGCGATAACCCAAGTACTAGATACTCAAGATTGTCCATAACCGGGGACATGGCTAACCATGATTAGATTGTACACTCTGCAGAGGTTTGCGCACTTTTCCCCACAAGTCTCGATCGCCTCCGTTGGATTTCTCGCACTACAAGGTGTTTGAGAAACGGATGACCGAGATAGAGTCTTTCAGAAACATTAACTCTTTACTCCGGGTAGACCATACCAAACCTACAAAACCCACTACCTGCGGATCTACCTCTTCAAGAGCTTCATGTAACTTACTCAACTATGCTAGAGCCCAGAATAGCTTGTGGCTGCACACGGAAGTTTCTAGCATGAATCATCTCAGTTCCCTTGGAGCCTGGGTGGCGGTCCATAGGAAGATCACACGAGTACCCGGGATTTCCAAAAAATATAGACAACACTGGGTTCCCCAGGTGCCTCAATCCACCCAGATGTTTATTTAAGTTGCCACCTTAAGTTGAACCATTAATTAACAATCTCACATCTGTCATGGATTTCACTCAAACCCAAAACCACGTCTACGAGCATAGCATATCATAGTAATATAAGCAACACGTAGAAGTAACTCCCAAGGTTTGATAGTAACAGGGCAATTGGTTCTACCTCAATAACTACTTCCCAACCCAAAAGTTAATGACATCCTAATCATGCAATGTTTGAGGATTTGAACTAATGCATAAAAACTGGGTATGGAAAGAGTATGATCAATGTGTTACTTCCTTTGCTGACGATCCGTGAATCCTAGGGACTCGTAGTAACACGCCTCGCACTCTGAGAATTCTATCGCAAACAAACAATAACATACATAAGCAACAAGCAAAGATGCACAAGAAAAACTCAAATAAGAGAGGTTGACCAGAAAGTTCAACTTAAGAAATCTGGTTTGCGAAAAGAATCAAATCAAACAGAGCAACGAAACTCAAACGGGGAAAGAAACAAGATCCGTTTACTAATCTAAACTAAGGTCAAATTTTACAGTAACTAAATATTGCTCAAGTTGATTAAACAGAAAGAGGGTCTCGAGATGAAGATCTAGGCGCTTGAATCGCCTGATTCCAACTAACGAGCAAAAAGATAAACAGAAACTAAGATCGGATCAGAAATCGCGATCGAGAATAATCGCGGAAAATCCGATAAAAGAAAACTGATGAACAGACTAACGAACAAGCGTTCGTTAACTGTAACTAACGGACGAAAACCGTTCGTTAAAACGAACATACGGACGAACGTCCGCTAATTAGAAGAACCGAGAAAAACCGGCGAACCGATCTAAAAAACGAACTAGGGTTTCTAAAAAAACCGAACGGTTTTAAAAAACCGGCGGCTCGGATCCGGCATGGTACCTCCGGCGACGCGGGGTTGGGCGGCGGGGTGGCGGCTCACGGGGCGGCGGGGCTCGGCGGCGGCGCGGGCAGCGGCTGCGGGCGGCGCGGCGGCGACTGGCGGCGCGGGGCGGCTGCGGGGCGGCGCGGGCGGCAGCAGGCGGCGGTGGGGGGGGCTCGGCGGCGGGCTTTAAAGGGGGGCGGCGGCTTGCTTGGGCGAGGGGGGCCCGGGGAGGAGTCCGAGCCGGACTCTCCTCGGCGTCCGTGCCGGGCACGGCGGCGCGGGCGAGGGAATGCGGTGGCACGGCTGGGCCGGCATGGCTCGGCTGGGCTTCGGCCCAGTCGGGCGCGGGGAGTTTTTTTTAAACAAATTCGCCGACAGAAATAAAATCTTAGAAAATAAAATAAAAATCTAAAAATGCCAAAACAAAGAACGAGATGAGCATTTTCTTGGCCCTAAAATGAAATTTTGAAAATGTGCAATTTTTCTAATGCAAATAAAATCCAAATAAAATCAAATAAAAACCAAAAAAATGATTTTAATATTTTTCCTCCAATATTTCAATTATTTTGGAGAAGTTATATTATCTCCTCTCTTATATTTTAATACGAAATATTTTTCGGAGAGAAAAATAATTAAAATAAAAAATCCTCATTTCATTATTTGATAAAAATAAAATATGAAAACCGGGAAATCCCCAACTCTCTCCGAGGGTCCTTGAGTTGCTTAGGAATTTGAGGATTGCGAAACGAAAATGCAATAAAATATGATATGCATGGATGACCTATGTATAGCAGTCCAAATTGAAAATTTGGGATGTTACATAAGTTTGATTGTGTTAAATCTTTTATGGATACCGATATTTTCCGTAAGTTTAGCACTAAATATGGCCTTGATTCTGAGATAGTAGCTTCTTTCAGTGAATCTTTTGCTACTTATGTTGATCTCCCTAAGGAGAAGTGGTTTAAATATTATCCTCCTCTAGAAGTAAAAGTAGCTGCACCTATTAAAGTTGAAGAAAAGACTGTCACTTATAATGATCCTATTGTTCCTACTTGTTATGTTGAGAAACCACCTTTCCCTTTTAGGATAACGGATCATGCTAAAGCTTCAAATGTGATTCGTAAAAGCAATATTAAAACATATACACCTCCTGAGAAAGTTAAAGTTGAACCTAATATTGCTATTGTTAAAGAGCTCTTGTCTGATAATATTGATGGGCATGTTATTCAGTTCTGCGGTGAAACTGCTAGAATTGCTAAACCTTGTGCTAAAGATAAACATAGACCTGTGGTAGGCGTGCCTGTTATTTCTGTTAAAATAGGAGATCATTGTTATCATGGCTTATGTGATATGGGTGATAGTGCTAGTGTTATACCTTATGACTTGTATAAAAAAATCAAGCATGAAATTGCACCTGCTGAGTTAGAAGATATTGATGTCACAATTAAACTTGCTAATAGAGATACTATTTCAGCAATGGGAATTTTTAGAGATGTTGAAGTCTTGTCCAGGAAAACTAAATATCCTGCTGATTTTCTTGTTCTTAGTACTCCACAAGATAGCTTTTGTCCCATTATATTTGGTAGACCCTTCTTGAATACAGTTAATGCTAGAATAGACTGCGAAAAGAATGTTGTTATTATTGGCTTGGATGATATGACTCATGAGTTTAATTTCTCTAAATTTAGTAAACAACACCGTGAAGAAGAATTGCCTAGTAAGGATGAAATTATTGGTCATGCTTCTATTGCCGTACCTCCTAATGATCCTTTAGAACAATATTGGCTAGACCATGAGAATGATATGTTTATGAATGAAAGAAGGGAAATAGTTGAAGTATTCTTTAAACAAGAACCTATGCTAAAACACAATTTGCCTGTTGAAATCCTAGGGGATCCTCCTCCACCTAAGGGTGATCCCGTGTTTGAGCTTAAACCGTTGCCTGATAATCTTAAATATGTTTATCTTGATGAAAAGAAGATATATCCTGTTATTATCAGTGCTAACCTTTCAGAGCATGAAGAAGAAAGATTATTGAAAACTCTGAAGAAGCACTGTGCTGCTATTGGATATACTCTTGATGATCTTAAGGGCATTAGTCCCACTCTATGTCGACATAAAATAAATTTGGAAGCAGATGCCAAACTAGTTCGTGATCCTCAATGACGTCGGAATCCTAAAATGAAAGAAGTGGTAAGAAAAGAAATACTTAAGCTTCTAGAGGCAGGTATAATTTATCCCGTTGCTGATAGTCAGTGGGTAAGTGTTGTTCATTGTGTCCCTAAGAAGGGAGGTATTACTGTTGTTCCTAATGATAAAGATGAATTGATTTCACAAAGAACTATTACCGGTTATTGGATGCTAATTGATTTCCGCAAATTAAATAAGGCTACTAAGAAAGATCATTACCCCTTACCTTTTATCGATCAAATGCTAGAAAGATTATGCAAACATACACATTACTGCTTTCTAGATGGTTATTCTGGTTTCTCTCAAATACATGTGTCGGCTAAAGATCAATCAAAGACTACTTTTACATGCCCTTTTGGTACTTTTGCTTATAGACGTATGCCTTTTGGTTTATGTAATGCACCTGCTACCTTTCAAAGATGCATGATGGCTATATTCTCTGACTTTTGTGAAAAGATTTGTGAGGTTTTCATGGACGACTTTTCCGTCTATGGATCTTCTTTTGATGATTGCTTGAGCAATCTTGATCGAGTTTTGCACAGATGTGAAGAAACTAATCTTGTCTTGAATTGGGAAAAGTGCCACTTTATGGTTAATGAGGGTATTTTCTTGGGGCATAAAGTTTCTGAAAGAGGTATTGAAGTTGATAAAGCCAAGGTTGATGCTATTGAAAAGATGCCATGTCCCAAGGACATCAAAGCTATAAGAAGTTTCTTTGGTCACGCCGGATTTTATAGGAGGTTCATCAAGGACTTCTCAAAAATTTCTCGGCCTCTAACTAATTTATTACAAAAAGATAACCATTTGTCTTTGATGATGATTGTGTAGAAGCATTTGAAATACTTAAGAAAGCATTAGTCTCTGCACCTATTGTTCAGCCACCTGATTGGAATTTACCCTTTGAAATTATGTGTGATGCTTGCAATTATGATGTAAGTGTTGTTCTAGGGCAAAGAGTTGATAAGAAATTAAATGTTATCCATTATGCTAGTAAGACTCTAGACAATGCTCAAAGAAATTATGCTACTACTGAAAAAGAACTTTTAGCAGTTGTATTTGCTTGTGATAAGTTCAGACCTTATATTGTTGATTCTAAAGTAACTATCCACACTGATCATACTGCTATTAAATATCTTATGGAGAAGAAAGATGCTAAACCTAGACTTATTAGATGGGTTCTCTTGCTACAAGAATTTGATTTGCATATTGTTGATAGAAAAGGAGCTGAGAACCCCGTTGCGGACAACTCATCTAGGTTAGAGAATGTTCTTGATGACCCACTACCTATTGATGATAGCTTTCCTAATGAACAATTAAATGTCATAAGTACTTCTCGTAGTACCCCTTGGTATGCTAATGTAACACCCTCGATGCGACTATAGCTCCCACGTGTCGAGGCATGACTTAGAGACATAATCGCATTGAAGGCATATGTCGCGAGTTAGGCAATCATCACAACATCCCATGTAATATAGATAATAAGAGGGAAGATAACATAGTTGGCTTACACTCGCCATGTCAATCAAGTACATAAAATAGCATTACATCATCCAAACACTCATGGCCCGACTACGGCACCAAAATAAAAGATAACCCAACATGTGACACGGTCCCGATCACCCCAACTGGGCACCACTACTGATCATCAGGGAAAGACACGTAGTATCGTTGAGAGTCCTCGTCAAACTCCCACTTGAGCTCGAGCGCGTCACCTGGAGCGGAATCATTAGGCCCTGCATCTGGTTTGGAAGTAATCTGTGAGCCACAGGGACTCAGCAATCTCGCACCCTCGCGATCAAGACTATTTAAGCTTATAGGTAAGGCAAGGTAAAATATGTGGAGCTGCAGCAAGCGACTAGCATATATAGTGGCTATCCTGTTCGCAAAAGAGAGCGGGAAGAGAAGGCAAAGCGCGAACGAGTAACTAGAGGGCAACTTGCGACAAACATTACTCCAACACCGTGTTCACTTCCCGGACTCCGCCGAGAAGAGACCATCACGGTAACTCACACGGTTGATTCATTTTAATTAAATTTAGGTTCAAGTTATCTACAACCGGACATTAACAAATTCCCATCTGCCCATAACCGCGGGCACGGCTTTCGAAAGTTCAAATCCCTGCAGGGGAGTCCCAACTTAGCCCATGACAAGCTCTCACGGTCAATGAAGGAATAGACCTCCTCCCGAGACGTTCCGATCAGACTCAGTATCTCGGTTCTTCAAGACACTTCGACAGGTTAAAACAAGTCCAGCAACACCGCCCGAATGTGCCGACAAATCCCGATAGGAGCTGTACATATCTCGTTCTCAGGGCACACTCAGATGAGACTAGCTACGAGTAAAACCAACCCTCAAGTTGCCCCGAGGTGGCCCCGCAGGCAGCTCAGTCGGAGCAACACTTAGAGGAGCACTGGCCCAGGGGGGTTTAAATAAGATGACCCTCGGGCTCCGGAAACCCAAGGGAAAAGAGTCTAGGTGGCAAATGGTAAAACCAAGGTTGGGCATTGCTGGAAAAGCTTTAATCAAGGCGAACTATCAAGGGGTTCCCATTAAAACCCAACCGCGTAAGGAACGCAAAATCCGGGAACATAACACCGATATGACGGAAACTAGGGCGGCAAGATTGCAACAAAACACTAGGCGAGAGGCCGAGCCTTCCACCCTTTACCAAGTATATAGATGCATTAAGATAACATGTCAATATAATGATATCCCAACAAGTAAATAATGTTCCAACAAGGAACGGTCTCCAGTCTTCACCTGCAACTAGCAACGCTATAAGAGGGGCTGAGCAAAGCGGTAACATAGCCAATCAACGGTTTGCTAGGACATGGTGGGTTAGAGGTTCGACATGGCAATTTGGGAGGCTTGAAAGCAAGTGGTAGGCATCGTATCATTGGCATAGCAAAAGAGAGAGCATCTAGCAAAGCAAAGATAGTAGTGATTTCGAGGGTATGATCATCTTGCCTGCAAAGTTGTCAGAGTTGACTGGATCCTCGAAAGCAAACTCAATGGGCTCCTCGTTAGCGAACTCGTCTCCCGTCTCTACCCAAAAAAGACAAACAAGCAAATGGAACACAATCAACCATGTGCAAAGCTCAAACAATATGATGCAATGATGGTATACTATGCGGGATGCAATGCGAGATGCATATGCAAGATTTGACAAGGATGCATGAACCTGGACCCAACTTGGAAATCCAAGTGTGCCACTGGAAATATGAGATGAAATCGCTTGAAAACGATATAAAGAACCCCGGAATCGAAGCTACGGTTTGGAAATGGCAAGCGATTCAAATATAGCCACGTTCTGCGATTTACAGCAAGTAGCCATCTAAATGCAACAAGATAACATGCTACAGCACCCAAACATGGCACCAAAATACATGGCAGAGATCCATTCATGATGCTTAACAAAAGTCTAGCACTGAGCTACGGCCAATTCATCCATTAACAGGTTCAAACAAGCATGGCAAAAATGCATTTGAGAAACAGATTTCAGACTTAGTGAAATTAACACTTGTCTGGAATTTCAGATCAGATAGCACTCTTTGGAGCACGAAAACTATATGCTACAGGATCTGAACATGGCAAAGTAAAGCATGGCGTGAAGCTACTCAAAGAGCTTAACAAAAGTCCCTTAGTGACCTTGATCCAAAAGGGATCAGAAAATACAATTGCAAGCATGTGAACATGGCAAAAACATAATCAGTTCTCAGACTTGGTGAAAACTGGAGCATGCTGAAACAGATATCAAGTAGGCATGTTTACGAGCTCGATGCACTCACTACAGAGCAATTCATGACAATAAAAGCATACACCCATCAAGAATACACAAAATGCAAGCTAGACATGGTAAGAACAATAGCATAGCATGCACGGTTCAACTACAACATCCTCGGCAAAATCGCTAACAAGTAGACAATCTGCCCAGATTCACGAAATAGCAAAAGTAGAGCTCGATTGACTCAAGCTAGGTTGCTCCATAATTGCAAACAAAGACATGGATGGATAGAGCACTATAATATTAACAAAACATCCTTACTGATCATCCTCAAAAGAGGCACGGATCACTAGGAAACAACATGAACATAAGGCCATATGAGATAAACAGGTCAAGGACTTAGTGGAAATGCTAAGTCCCTGAAATCAGCATTACCAAGTGCCTCACTTTGCGAGCTTGTGCTAGTCACCACACACATCACAAAAATACATGGGTTGCACCTCTGGAAAGATGGCAAAACCCTTAACAAAACATATGTAGAGCCCATGGGCATATCATGCACACAATAATCATGGCAAAAACGACAAATATCTAAATGGAGCAGAAGATCTGACAAATATCTCAAGTAGCACTATTCCAACAAAATTTCGGGCATCAAGATGAACTCAAATGAAAATGATGCAGTGATATGAAATGATGTACTCTCTGATACGAACATTTTGATATGCTATATGCCCAAAACGGAGCTACGGATGAGGAGATACGGCATGACGAACATAGGCAAAAAATTAGGGTTAGGGACGGAAAGTCAACCCGAGACAAATCCGGATCTGGATCTACTGTTCACGCGCGGAACGAGGATCACCGGAGACGGAGTCGAGGTCGCCGGAGAAGGGGCCGGCCGGAACTTGGTGCGGCACACTCCGGCGCGGGAGGAAGGCGGCGGGGACGGCGACGTTGGCGGCGAGAAGTGCGGCGGCGCGGCGCGGGGCCGAGCCGGCGGGGATGGAGCTTGGCTCCGGCTGGCGAGGGATGCTGCGGCCGCCGGCGATGTCACGGTGGAGCTGGGCGGCGCGGGCGCCCGGAGATGGAGGAGAGGGCGGCGCGGGCGGCGAGGTGCCTCGGCTTGGAACGGCGGCGTGGAGGGCCGGAGATGGGCTCCCGGGCCCACGGCGGTGAAGTGGGCGCGCCCGCCACGTGGCGCACTGCGGTTGGGGCGGCGGCGATGTCCGGTGCGTCCCGGACGTGTCCGGCGCGCCGGATGGACGGGGACTATGGTTAGGGTTGGAGTGGATCCGGGATTTTCGGGAAGGGGCTATATATGGGCATAGGAGGAGCTAGGAGAGTCCAAATGAGGTGCGGTTTTTGGCCACGTGATCGTGGTCGAACGCTCTAGATGATGGAGAGGGTTTTGGTGAGTTTTGGGCCAACTTGGAGGGGTGTTGGGCTGCACACACACGAGGCCTTTTCGGTCCCTCGGTTAATCGTTGGAGTATCAAACGAAGTCCAAATGGTACGAAACTTGACAGGCGGTCTACTGGTAGTAAACCAAGGCCGCTTGACAAGTCTCGGTCCAATGCGGAAATGTTTAATCTCCACACACGAAAGAAAGGTAGAAATGACCACCGGAGGAGAACGAAGCGCCGGAATGCAAAACGGACAACGGGGAAAATGCTCGGATGCATGAGATGAACACATATGCAAATGCAATGCACATGATGACATGATAAGAGATGCATGACAATGATAACAACACACGGAGACAAAAACCCGAACCCGAGAAAATAAAATAACTTAATGCCGGAAACGGCAAGAGTTGGATTATATATTGGGAAAGTCATATCCGGGGTGTTACAACACTCCACCACTACGAAAGGATCTCGTCCCGAGATCTAGGACTGAAAGAACACCGGGTACTCAGAACGGAGGTGATCCTCGCGTTCCCAGGTAGCTTCACGGTCGGAATGGTGTGACCACTTGACTTTGAGGAATTTGATTGACTTGTTGCGAATCTTGCATTCAGTCTCTTCGAGAATAGCAATGGGGTACTCACGATAGGAGAGATCTTCTTGGAGCTCAATGTCCTCGAAGTTGACGGTGCGGTCAGGAGTCTTGAAGCACTTTCGGAGCTGAGAGACATGGAACACGTCATGAACATTTGCAAAGTTTGAAGGAAGCTCGAGTTGATAGGCGAGATCACCTCTCTTGCTAACAATCTTGAAAGGTCCCACGTATCTAGGGGCAAGCTTCCCTTTGATACCGAAGCGACGAGTAGCTTTCATAGGAGAGACGCGGAGGTAAACATGATCTCCGATCTCGAAAGCCAGATCACGGTGCTTACTATCATAGTAGCTCTTCTGGCGGGATTGGGCTGCTTTGAGGTTATCTCGATTGACTTTGCACATTTCCTCTGCCTCTGTGATTAAGTCATTCCCGAGAAGCTGACGTTCACCGGTTTCAGACCAGTTGAGAGGGGTACGGCACTTCCTGCCATACAGAATTTAAAATGGGGCCTTGCCCGAACTTTCATGAAAACTGTTGTTGTAGGAGAGTTCAGCATAAGGAAGACAATCCTCCCACTTCATGCCGAAGGAGATCACACAAGCCCTGAGCATATCTTCAAGAATCTGGTTGACACGCTCGACTTGACCGCTAGTTTGAGGATGGAAAGCTGTGCTGAAACGGATGTTGGTGCCCATGGCCTTCTGAAAAGAGTCCCAAAACTTGGAGGTAAAGATGCTGCCACGGTCTAAAGAGATCACTTGTGGAATACCATGCAGAGAGACAATTCGAGAGGTATAGAGTTCCGCCAATTGAGCTGTAGTGATCGACTCTTTGATAGGCAGAAAATGAGCCACTTTAGTGAGTTTGTCGATGACAACGAATATAGCATCATTGCCACGCTTGGACTTTGGAAACCCAGTCACGAAGTCCATCTCAATGTGGTCAAACTTCCATTCTGGAATGGCAAGAGGTTGGAGGAGACCAGCTGGCCTTTGGTGTTCTGCCTTCACTCTTCTGCAGACATCACACTCATTCATGAATTGAGCAATCTCGCGCTTCATTTGAGTCCACCAATAAGCCTGCTTGAGGTCCTGATACATCTTCGTGCTCCCAGGGTGGATGGAGAGGAGAGAATTGTGAGCCTCGTTCATGATCACTTTACGAAGGTCACCTTTGGGCACAACAATACGATCCTCGAAGAAGAGAGTGTCCTTGTCATCAAGGCGGTAGCACTTGTACTTGGGTTGACTCTTGGCAATCCCAATCTTCATCTTTTTCACCATAGCATCAAGAAGCTGGGCTTGGCGAATCTGGTCTTCCAAGGTAGGAGAGACTTGAAGGTTGGCGAGGAAACCTTGAGGAACAACTTACAGATTAAGTTTGTGGAAAGCTTCACAAAGCTCGGGTTGATAAGGCTTGAGAATCAGGCTGTTGCAGTAAGCCTTCCTGCTCAATGCGTCAGCAATCACATTGGCCTTGCCTGGAGTATACTCGATACTCGGATTATACTCTTGAATCATTTCGACCCATTGAGTTTGCCTGAGGTTGAGATTAGGCTGAGTGAAGATGTATTTGAGACTCTTGTGGTCAGTGAAGATGTCCACTTTTCTTCCCAATAAGAGATGTCTCCAAGTCAAAAGAGCATGCACAACTGCCACCAACTCGAGATCATGAGTGGGGTAGTTCTTCTCATTGGGCTTCAACTCGCGAGAGGTATAAGCAACAACTTTCTTCTCTTGCATCAATACTGCGCCAAGACCTTGGAGAGAGGCATCACAAAAGACCTCGTACGGCTTGGATTCATCAGGCGGAGTCAGAACTGGAGCAGTGATCAATTTCTCTTTCAAAGTGTTGAAAGCAATGTCACACTCCGGAGACCAAACGTACTTGACGTGCTTATGGAGAAGATTTGAGAGAGGCTTCGCGATCTTAGAAAAGTTTGCAACGAATCTTCGACAGTAGCTTGCGAGACCAAGGAAGCTGCGGAGTTGCTTCACGTTCTGACGAGGTTCCCAATTCACAATTGCAGACACCTTCTCAGGATTCACCGCTATGCCCTTGGCAGAGATGATATGACCAAGATAAAGAACCTCATCGAGCCAAAATTCGCACTTGGAGATATTGGCATAGAACTGGTGTTCCATCAGCTTATCGAGTACCAAACGCAAGTGCTTGGCATGATCTTCCTTGTTCTTCGAGAAAACCAGAATGTCGTCGAGATAGACCAAAACAAAGTCATTGGTGTAGGCATTGAAGATGAAGTTCATCATGCGAGAGAAAGTCGGAGGAGCGTTGACGAGGCCAAAAGACATGACAGTGTATTCATATGAACCATAGCTTGTCCTGAAGGCCGTCTTGGGAACATCTTGCTCACGGATTCGAATCTGATGATAACCCATACGGAGATCAAGCTTGGAGAATACTTGGGCACCTTTGAGTTGTTCGAACAGCTCATTAATGTTGGGAAGTGGATATTTGTTCTTGATGGTCTTCTTGTTCAATGGACAGTAACCAACACAAAGTCGGTCCGTTCCATCCTTCTTCTTCACAAAAAGAACACCACAACCCCACGGAGAAGAACTAGGCTGGATGAGACCCATTCTCTCTTGAATATCGAGTTGCTTCTTCAGCTCCTTCAACTCTTTAGGTCCGAGCTTGTAAGGACGCTTGCACACAGGTTCCGTGCCAGGCTCAAGATCGATGACGAATTCAACTGGCCGGTGCGGAGGCATTCCTGGAAGCTCTTCTGGAAAAACGTCTTGATATTCGCAAATGACTGGGATTTGCGAGATGGCATCGAGTTCACCCTTCTCATTGAGAGAAAACAGACGGATAGTATTATCTCGAGCGGCAAAGACAATTACATCCTCAGACGAATGAGTCAATTGAATCTGTCTGGTTGCACAATCAAGCTGAGCCTTGTGCTTAGAAAGCCAATCCATCCCGAGAATAAGATCAATATCTGAGTTACCAAGAACCATTGGAGAAGCCAGAAACTTGAAATCACCCATCATGATAGAAATATCCGGAACCATCATACTAGAACTCAAACGCTTAGCCGGAGAGACGACTTGCATAGCTCTAGGTAAAGCCTTAGTACTAAAATTGTTCTCCGATGCAAATGGAAATGACATGAAGGAATGCGATGCACCAGAGTCAAAAAGTACTTTTGCGGGAATATCGTTAACAGGAAGGTTACCCATGATGACATCTGACGTGTCCTCTGCCTGAGCTGCGTTCATCAAGTTGACCTTGGTGTGCTTGGGGTTATGCTTGACCACAGCTGTACTTGCCGATCTCACAGGAGGAGGAGGAGGAAGACGCCTCTGATTCAAGCATTTGTTGGCATAGTGACCCTTCTGTTGGCACTTGTTGCACGTGACCTCTGAAAGAGGACGGTGGTATGGAGCACATGATCTTGGAGCTTGAGACGAAGTCTTGTTCTGAAAGCCAGGGTTGGGTGGGTGGGAAGATCCACTGCCACCTTTGCTCTTATGCTGATACGGCTGATGGAACGGAGGAGGAGGAAGCCAATACTTCTGCTGCTTGGCCACTTGATTGGAGGAAGAAGGAGTAACATCTCTGACTCGCTTCTTGGAAGCATCACACCTCAGTTGAGCGGCCTCTTGCTTCAATGCCATGTTGTAGAACTCATCGTACCTCAAGGGCTCAAAGAGAACAAGTGCTAGCTGAATTTCTTCTCTGAGACCACCCCTGAACTGGTATATCATGCTCTTCTCATCAGGTACGTCCTTCTTGGCAAAGTGGGCGAGCTTCTGGAACAACTTGTTGTAATCATAGACAGACCAAGAGCCTTGCTTCAGGTTGCGGAATTCCTCACGCTTGCTTTCAACCACGCTCTGGGGAATATGATGAGCTTTGAAGTCTTGACGGAATTCATCCCAGGTAATCGCACATCCACCTCTAGAATCCTTGTACTGCTGGAACCACTCTGCGGCTTGGTCTTTGAGTTGGAAAGAAGCGAACTTGACGAAGTCCTCAGGCCTGACGTTACTGCACTCGAAATGCTTGCACAGATCCACGAGCCAATCGTCAGCATCGGTTGCCTGAACACAATTGCTAAAAGTCTTTGGCCCGTTAGCAAGGAACCGGTTGAGTGTAGCAAAGTGATTCTGATTGTTGCCTTGGTTCCCTTGGTTGCCTTGATTGCGCTCTTGAAAAATTTGCATGATCAACTGTGTGTTTGCATTGGTTGCGGCCATCACAGCTTTCCATGCCTCTGGAGGAGGTGGAGGTGGTGGCGGATCCTGATTCTGATTCTGATTGGTGCTCTTAGCGGGAGCCATACTGAAGAGGTTGACCACCATTAGCACATAGACAGATAAATGAAGCTGAATCCAACGGAATGAAAACTGCAACATATAGTCTTCACATCCGAACAAAATGAACGAATGCATTCCTCTTGAAATGGTCACATATCCATAAATTGAGAAGCCACTTAGAATTTAGGTAGAGAAATAAATCAACAAGGTACGGATCGAGAATGAATACTCGGTAAGAAATCCCAATCTCAAACCAAATATCCATGGAAGAAGAACTAGAGCTACAAGAATTCCCACCTATGAAACTCCCGAACCTTTCCGGTTATGCAATCAGGTGTTGGGGATACAGGGGAAGCATAATATCTCACCCAAATCTAGCAAATCCTACATCCAGCTATATCCATCCTTCAACACATAACCGAGAAAACTTCGGAAACCATCTACCTCAACCTTCGAAAAGCATCCGTTATACAAGTTATGGCGATACTCCCGAACTCCCGCCCCAGTACTAGGTGGCGTCGAGGTTATCTCAACAACGAACTGCATAAAAGAGATTTTCGATGTCGGCATACTAGACTCAGGTATTCCCGAACTGCAACGATAAAATTATGATGACAACACCTCAGAGCTCAACTCCCCGGGACACTTCCACAAAACCCCTGACAGGAGGCACCAAGACAATGTTCTCGTCATAAAACCGTCGGAACGATTCCAAGATACCTGCGTGATCCTAAACAAAAAATTTAGTGAAATTTGAGAAGAGAAGAGTCAAAACTCTACGTCAGGATGCCTTACCAGAGCGATGAGGAGACTGGGAAGTAAAAAGAATTCCTAAACTCTCCGATATATAATTCCTAAATGACTCAAAACATTTTTCTAGACACAACTCGGTCGCTAAAAACGATCAAGCAATGGGGCTCCTAAGGTCGGGGAAGGCTCTGATTACCAACTTGTAACACCCTCGATGCGACTATAGCTCCCACGTGTCGAGGCACGACTTAGAGACATAATCGCATTGAAGGCATATGTCGCAAGTTAGGCAATCATCACAACATCCCACGTAATATAGATAATAAGAGGGAAGATAACATAGTTGTCTTACACTCACCACGTCAATCAAGTACATAAAATAGCACTACATCATCCAAACACTCATGGCCTGACTACGGTGCCGAAATAAAAGATAACCCAACATGCGACACGGTCCCGATCACCCCAACTGGGCACCACTACTGATCATCAGGGAAAGACACATAGTATCGTTGAGAGTCCTCGTCGAACTCCCACTTGAGCTCGAGCACGTCACCTGGAGCGGAATCATCAGGCCCTGCATCTGGTTTGGAAGTAATCTGTGAGCCACAGGGACTCAGCGATCTCGCACCCTCGCGATCAAGACTATTTAAGCTTATAGGTAAGGCAAGGTAAAATATGTGGAGCTGCAGCAAGCGACTAGCATATATAGTGGCTATCCTGTTCACAAAAAAGAGCAGGAAGAGAAGGCAAAGCGCGAACGAGTAACTAGAGGGCAACCTGCTATATGCTACAGGATCTGAACATGGCAAAGTAAAGCATGGCATGGAGCTACTCAAAGAGCTTAACAAAAGTCCCTTAGTGACCTTGAGCGAAAAGGGATCAGAAAATACAATTGCAAGCATGTGAACATGGCAAAAACATAATCAGTTCTCAGACTTAAGTGAAAACTGGACCATGCTGAAACAGATATCAAGTAGGCATGTTTACGAGCTCGATGCACTCACTACAGAGCAAGTCATGAAAATAAAAGCATACACCCATCAAGAATACACAAAATGCAAGCTAGACATGGTAAGAACAATAGCATAGCATGCACGGTTCAACTACAACATCCTCGGCAAAATCGCTAACAAGTAGACAATCTGCCCAGATTCACGAAATAGCAAAAGTAGAGCTCGATTGACTCAAGCTAGGGTGCTCCATAATTGCAAACAAAGACATGGATGGATAGAGCACTATAATATTAACAAAACATCCTTACTGATCATCCTCAAAAGAGGCACGGATCACTAGGAAACAATATGAACATAAGTCCATATGAGATAAACAGGTCAAGGACTTAGTGGAAATGCTAAGTCCCTGAAATCAGCATTACCAAGTGCCTCACTTTGCAATCTTGTGCTAGTCACCACACACATCACAAAAATACATGGGTTGCACCTCTGGAAATGTGGCAAAACCCTTAACAAAACATATGTAGAGCTCATGGGCATCTCATGCACACAATAATCATGGCAAAAATGACAAATATCTAAATGGAGCAGCAGATCTGACAAATATCTCAAGTAGCACTCTTCCAACAGCATTTTTGGCATCAAGATGAACTCAAATGAAAATGATGCAGTGAGATGAAATGATGTACTCTCTGAGACGAACATTTTGATATGCTATATGCCCAAAACGGAGCTACGGATGAGGAGATACGGTACGACGAACATAGGAAAAAAATTAGGGTTAGGGACGGAAAGTCAACCCGAGACAAATCTGGATCTGGATCTACTGTTCACGCGCGGAATGAGGATCGCCGGAGACGGAGTCGAGGTCGCCGGAGAAGGGGCCGGCCGGAACTTGGCGCGGCGCACTCCGGCGCGGGAGGAAGGCGGCGGGGACGGCGTCGTTGGCGGCGAGAAGTTCGGCGGCGTGGCGCGGGGCCAGGCTGGCGGGGATGGAGCTTGGCTCCGGCCGGCGAGGGATGCTGCGGCCACCGGCGATGTCGTGGTGGAGCTGGGCGGCGCGGGCGCTCGGAGATGGAGGAGAGGGCGACGCGGGCGGCGAGGTGCCTCGGCCTGGAACGGCGGCGTGGAGGGCCGGAGATGGGCTCCCGGGCCCGCGGCGGTGAAGTGGGCGCGCCCGCCACGTGGCGCACTGCGGTTGGGGCGGCGGCGATGTCCGGTGCGGCCCGGACGTGTCCGGCGCGCCGGATGGACGGGGACTAGGGTTAGGGTTGGAGTGGATCCGGGATTTTCGGGAAGGGGCTATATATAGGCATAGGAGGAGCTAGGAGAGTCCAAATGAGGTGTTGTTTTTGGCCACGCAATCGTGATCGAACGCTCTAGATGATGGAGAGGGTTTTGGTGAGTTTTGGGCCAACTTGGAGGGGTGTTGGGCTGCACACACACGAGGCCTTTTCGGTCCCTCGGTTAACCGTTGGAGTATCAAACGAAGTCCACATGGTACGAAACTTGACAGGCGGTCTACCGGTAGTAAACCAAGGCCGCTTTGCAAGTCTCGGTCCAATGCGGAAATGTTTAATCCCCACACACGAAAGAAAGGTAAAAATGACCACCGGAGGAGAACGAAGCGCCGGAATGCAAAACGGACAACGGGGAAAATGCTCGGATGCATGAGATGAACACGTATGCAAATGCAATGCACATGATGACATGATAAGAGATGCATGACAACGATAACAACACACGGAGACAAAAACCCGAACCCGAGAAAATAAAATAACTTAACGCCGGAAACGGCAAGAGTTGGATTACATATTGGGAAAGTCATATCCGGGGTGTTACAGCTGATTATGCTAATTACATAGTTGCTAAATTTATACCACCTAGCTTCACATACCAACAAAAGAAAAAATTCTTCTATGATTTGAGACATTAATTTTAGGATGACCCACATCTTTATAAAGAAGGAGTAGATGGTGTTATTAGACGTTGTGTACCTGAGCATGAACAGGAACAGATCCTACGCAAGTGCCACTCCGAAACTTATGGACGACACCATGCGGGAGATAGAACTGCACATAAGGTATTGCAATCCGGTTTTTATTGGCCTACTCTCTTCAAGGATGCCCGTAAGTTTGTCATTTCTTGTGATGAATGTCAAAGAATTGGTAATATTAGTTGACTTCAAGAAATGCCTATGAATTATTCACTTGTTATTGAACCATTTGATGTTTGGGGCTTTGATTATATGGGACCTTTTCCTACCTCTAATGGATATACACATATTTTAGTTGCTGTTGATTACATTACTAAGTGGGTAGAAGCTATTCCAACTAGTAGTGCTGATCATAACACTTCTATTAAAATGCTTAAAGAATTTATTTTTCCGAGGTTTGGAGTCCCTAGATATTTAATGACTGATGTTGGTTCACATTTTATTCAAGGTGCTTTCCGTAAAATCCTTGCTAAATATGACGTCAGTCATAGAATTGCATCTCCGTATCACCCACAGTCTAGTGGTCAAGTAGAATTGAGTAATAGAGAACTCAAATTAATTTTGCAAAAGACTGTCAATAGGTCTAGAAAGAATTGGTCCAAGAAACTTCATGATGCATTATGGGCCTATAGAACTGCATATAAAAATCCTATGGGTATGTCTCCGTATAAAATGGTATATGGAAAAGCATGTCACTTACCTCTCGAACTAGAACATAAGGCATATTGGGCTATTAAAGAGCTCAACTATGATTTCAAACTTGCCGGTGAAAAGAGGTTATTTGATATTAGCTCACTTGATGAATGGAGAACCCAAGCTTATGAAAATGCCAAGTTGTTTAAAGAAAAGGTTAAAAGATGGCATGACAAAAGGATACAAAAGCGTGAGTTTAATGTAGGTGATTATGTAATGCTATACAACTCTCGTTTAAGATTTTTTGCAGGGAAACTTCTCTCTAAATGGGAAGGCCCCTATGTTATCGAGGAGGTCTATCGTTCCGGTGCCATAAAAGTCAACAACTTCGAAGGCACAAATCCGAAGGTGGTAAACGGTCAAAGAATCAAACATTATATCTCAGGTAATCCCATAAATGTTGAAACCAATATTATTGAAACCGTAACCCCCGAGGAATACATAAGGGACACTTTCCATAACGTTTCAGACTCCGAAAAGGAATAGGTATGTGGTACGATAAGTAAACCGACTCCAAAACAATTTTTAAGGCAATATTTCTCCATTTTGGAATATTTAGAAAAATAGAAAATTAAGTAGCAGTCCGGGAAGGACACGAGGGTGGAGGGCGCGCCCTACCCCCCGGGCGCGCCCCCTACCTCGTGAGCACCTCGTGTGCCTTCCGGACTCCGTTTTCTTGCACGATACGTATTTTGGTCAGTAAAAATTCATTATATATTCTCTCGAAGGTTTTGACTCCCGTATCACGCAAAAATCCCTTGTCTTTGTTTTGAGCTGTCCTGCTGCAGACAGAGCAACATGCATGTCGTCCCAGGATTCGGAAGGAGAAAGCTATGTGGCTGATTACCTTGCAGATCCTAAGGTCTATGGGGATGTGGAGCATTGTGGTTGGACTACGGAAGAAGAAGAAGACTATGAACCCAAGGAAAAGGAGGAGACAAGCTCAGATGAAGATGAAGTCCCACTACCTCAACCTGGGGACATGCATGTGGAGTTCAAAAAGTGAAGCCTCCCGGATAGGGTAAAGAAACCTAAGATTGAGTTTATCCCTTTTCGCCTCTTGCAGGAGAACAAGCAGGAACTATGCAAAAAGATACTGAGCTTGGAGCAGGAGATCGAGGACCTAAGGGACCAAAATTCTGTCCTCAAGCGCAAATTAAGGAAGAAGCCTACGTCATCAACAAAATCACCACCGTCTCCTCCAACAAAGAAGAATTGATTATCTAGGTATGGGCACTCCACTTGGCAACAGCCAAGCTTGGGGGAGTGCCCCGGTATCGTATCACCATCACTTTTATCTTTACCGTTTTCCATAGTTCGATCTTATTAGTACTATTTTGATCTAGTAGAATGAATTTTATGGCATGATCTAGTTGTGAGTTTTGCTTTATCCTTCTATGTAATCGAGTCCGTGAGCTATATAACAAAGATTAGTGTTGAGTCAAGGGCTTGATTATTTTGTCATGATCCTAAGTGAATAAAAGAAAGGAGAAAGAAATAAAAAGAGACAAAGAGATCCTATGGATCTCATGGAGAGTAATGAGCTCATATAGAAAAAGTATGATGAATAAAATTTCTTGAGAGTTGTCAAGCATAGTTTTGGTCATCGTTGCAATTAATAGGAAGTAATAAAGAAAGAGAGGTCTTCACATATAGATATACTATCTTGGACATCTTTTATGATAGTGAGCACTCATTAAAATATGACATGCTAAAGAGTTGACATTGGACAAGGAAGACAACATAATGGGTTATGTTTTCTTACATCTGAGATAAATTATATTGTCTTGGATCTTCCAACATGTTGAGCTTGCCTTTCCCCCTCATGCTAGCCAAATTCATTGCACCAAGTAGAGATACTACTTGTGCTTCCAAATACCCTTAAACCAGTTTTTCCATGAGAGTCCACCATATCTACCTATGGATTGAATAATATCCTTCAAGTAAGTTGTCATCGGTGCAAAGAAATAAAAATTGCTCTCTAAATATGTATGATTGATTGGTATGGGAGAAATAAGCTTTATACGATCTTGTGATGTGGAAGTAATAAAAGCGACGGACTGCATAATAAAGGTTCATATCACAAGGGGCAATATAAAGTGACGTTCTTTCGCATTAAGATTTTGTGCATCCAACCATAAAACCGCATGGCAACCTCTTCTTCCCTCTGCGAAGGGCCTATCTTTTATCATTACCTTCTACCTTATGCAAGAGTCATGGTGATTTTCACCCTTCCTTTTTACACTTTATCCTTTGGCAAGCACATTATGTTGGAAAGATCCTAGTATATATGGCTAATTGGATGTGAGTTTTCATGAACTATTACTGTTGACATTACCCTTGAGGTAAAACATTCGGAGGCAAGACTATAAGCCCCTATCTTTCTTTGTGTCTGGTTAAAACTCCACACCCATAAGTATTGCGTGAGTGTCAGCAATTGTGAAAGATTATATGATAGTTGAGTATGTGGACTTGCTGAAAAGCTCTTATACATTGACTCTTTCCTATGTTATGATAAATTGCAATTGCTTCAATGACTGAGATTGTAGTTTGTTAGTTTTCAGTGAAGTTTACGATTCATACTTGATATTGTGATTGAATTATAACTCTAGCATTAGAGATCATATGACAAAAATTATATAAGTTGTTGTTATAAGAATGATCATGATGCCCTCATGTCCGTATTTTATTTTTATCGACACCTTCATCTCCAAACATGTGGACATATTTTTCGATTTCGGCTTTTCGCTTGAGGACAAGCGAGGTCTAAGCTTGGGGGAGTTGATACGTCCATTTTGCATCATGCTTTTATATCAATATGTATTGCATTATGGGCTGTTATTTCACATTATGTCACAATACTTATGGCTATTCTCTCTTATTTTACAAGGTTTACATAAGGAGGGAGAATGCCGGCAGCTGGAATTCTAGGCTGGAAAAGGAGCAAATATTAGAGACCTATTCTGCACAACTCCAAAAGTCCTGAAACTCCACGGAACACCTTATAAAAATAATGAAAAATCCTCGCCGAAGATGAAGACCAGGGGGCCCACACCCTTCTCACGAGGGTGGGGGGCGCCCCCCCCCCCCTAGGGCGCGCCCCCCTGCCTAGTGTGCCCCCTGGTGGCTCTTCGATGACCATCTTCTCCTATATGAAGTATTTCGTCGAGAGAAAAATAAGAAGCAACCTTTCGGGACGAAACTCCGCTGCCACGAGGCGGAACCTTGGCGGATCCAATCTAGAGCTCCGGCAGAGCTGTTCTGCCGGGGAAACTTCCCTCCCGGAGGAGGAAATCATCGCCATCGTCATCACCAACGCTCCTCTCATCGGGAGAGGGCAATCTCCATCAACATCTTCATCAGCACCATCTCATCTCAAAACCCTAGTTCATCTCTTGTATTCAATTCTTGTCTCCAAGTCCGGGATTGGTGCTAGTAGGTTGCTAGTAGTGTTAATTACTCCTTGTAGTTGATGCTAGTTGGTTTAATTGGTGGAAGATCATATGTTCAGATCCTTTATGCATATTAATACCCCTCTGATTATGAACATGTTTATGCTTTGTGAGTAGTTACGTTTGTTCCTGAGGACAAGGGAGAAGTCTTGCTATTAGTAGTCATGTGAATTTGGTATTCGTTCGATATTTTGATAAGATGTACGTTGTCTAGCCTCTAGTGGTGTTATGTGAATGTCGACTACATAACACTTCACCATTATTTGGGCCTAGAGGAAGGCATTGGGAAGTAATAATTAGATGATGGGTTGCTAGAGTGACAGAAGCTTAAACCCTAGTTTATGCGTTGCTTCGTAAGGGGCTGATTTGGATCCATATGTTTCATGCTATGGTTAGGTTTACCTTAATACTTTTGTTGTAGTTGTGGATGCTTGCAATAGAGGTTAATCATAAGTGGGATTCTTGTTCAAGTAAGAACAGCACCCAAGCACTGGTCCACCCACATGTCAAATTATCAAAGTATCGAACGTGAATCATACGAACGTGATGAAAACTAGCTTGACGATATTCGCATGTGTCCTCGGGAGTGCTATTCCTTATATAAGAGTTTGTCCAGGCTTGTCCTTTGCTACAAAAAGGATTGGGCCACCTTGCTGCACTTTATTTACTGTTGTTACTTGTTGCTCGTTACAAATTATCTCATCACAAAACTATCTGTTACCACTTATTTCAGTCCTTACAGAGAATACCTTGCTGAAAACCGTTTATCATTTCCTTCTGCTCCTCGTTGGGTTCGACACTCTTACTTATCGAAAGGACTACGATAGATCCCCTATACTTGTGGGTCATCACATGCCAGGTTTGTTGACAATTTTACTTGTATTTCTTACTAATTCGATATGATATCCAATTATTCATGTCGATTAGCTGCAAACAATAAGTGCTAGACCAACTTCTTGATTCAGATTTTGGATGGTCTCTTACTGCAGTTACAATTCTGCATACTTGTCCTAGTAAGCTTGATGACCCACAAGTATAGGGGATCTATCGTAGTCCTTTTGATAAGTAAGAGTGTCGAACCCAATGAGGAGCAGAAGGAAATGATAAGCGGTTTTCAGCAAGGTATTCTCTGCAAGTACTGAAATAAGTGGTAACAGATAGTTTTGTGATAAGATAATTTGTAACGAGCAAGAAGTAACAAAAATAAATAAAGTGCAGCAAGGTGGCCCAATCCTTTTTGTAGCAAAGGACAAGCCTGGACAAACTCTTACATAAGGAAAAGCGCTCCCGAGGACACATGGGAATATCATCAAGCTAGTTTTCATCATGCTCATATGACTCACGTTCGGTACTTTGATAATTTGACATGTGGGTGGACCGGTGCTTGGGTGATGTTCTTACTTGAACAAGCATCCCACTTATGATTAACCTCTATTGCAAGCATCCGCAACTACAACAAAAGTATTAAGGTAAACCTAACCATAGCATGAAACATATGGATCCAAATCAGCCCCTTACGAAGCAACGCATAAACTAGGTTTTAAGCTTCTGTCACTCTAGCATCCCATCATCTACTTATTACTTCCCAATGCCTTCCTATAGGCCCAAATAATGGTGAAGTGTTATGTTGTCGACGTTCACATAACACCACTAGAGGCTAGACAACATACATCTCATCAAAATATCGAACGAATACCAAATTCACATGACTACTAATAGCAAGACTTCTCCCTTGTCCTCAGGAACAAACGTAACTACTCACAAAGAATATTCATGTTCATAATCAGAGGGGTAATAATATGCATAAAGGATATGAACATATGATCTTCTACCAATTAAACCAACTAGCATCAACTACAAGGAGTAATTAACACTACTAGCATCCTACTAGCACCAATCCCGGACTTGGAGACAAGAATTAGATACAAGAGATGAACTATGGTTTTGAGATGAGATGGTGCTGATGAAGATGTTGATGGAGATTTCCCTCTCCCGATGAGAGGAGCATGGGTGATGACGATGGCGATGATTTCCCCCTCCGGGAGGGAAGTTTCCCCGGCAGAACAGCTCTGCTGGAGCTCTAGATTGGATCCGCCAAGGTTCCGCCTCGTGGCGGCGGAGTTTCGTACAGAAAGGTTGCTTCTTATTTTTTTTCTCGACGAAGGACTTCATATAGGAGAAGATGGTCATCGGAGAGCCACCAGGGGGGCCACGAGGTAGGGGGCACGCCCTAGGGGGGCGCCCCCCACCCTCATGGAAAGGGTGTGGGCCCCCTGGTCTTCATCTTTGGCGAGGATTTTTCATTATTTATTATAAGGCATTTCGTGGAGTTTTAGGACTTTTGGAGTTGTGCAGAATAGGTCTCTAATATTTGCTCCTTTTCCAGCCCAGAATTCCAGCTACCGGCCTTCTCCCTCCTTATGTAAACCTTGTAAAATAAGAGAGAATAGCCATAAGTATTGTGACATAATGTGAAATAACAGCCCATAATGCAATTAATATCGATATAAAATCATGATGCAAAATGGACGTATCAACTCCCCCAAGCTTAGACCTGGCTTGTCCTCAAGCGAAAGCCGATAACAATAAATATGTCCCCATGTTTAGAGGTAGAGGCGTCGATAAAAATAAAATACGGACATGAGGGCATCATGATTATTCTCATAACAGCAACATATATAGATATTGTCATATGATTACTTATGTTCAAGTGATGATCTATTCACAATGCAAAAGTATGAATCAGAAACATTATTGAGAACCAACAAACTATAACCTCAGTCATTGAAGCAATTGCAATTTATCATAACATTAGAAAGAGTCTATGTCAGAGCTGAAAAGCAAGTCCACATACTCAACTATCATCTAGTCCTTCATAATTGCTAACACTCGCGCAATACTTGTGGTTACGGAGTTTTAATCGGACATAGAGAAAGATAGGGGCTTATAGTTTCGCCCCATAACCTTTTACCTCGAGGGTAATGTCAACAATAATAACTCATGCCCCCCTACATCCAATTAGATATATCTATCAGGATCTTTCCAACATGCTGGGCTTGCCAAAGGATAAAAGGAAAAAGGGAGAGGTGAAGATCACCATGACACTTGCATAAGGTAGAAGATAATAATAAAAGATAGGCCCTTCGCAGAGGGAAGCAGAGGTTGCCATGTGCTTTTATGGTTGGATGCACAGAATCTTAATGCAAAAGAACGTCACTTTATATTGCCCCTTGTGATATGAGCCTTTATTATGCAGTCCATCGCTTTTATTACTTCCACATCACAAGATCGTATAAATCTTATTTCTCCCACACTAATCATACATATTTAGAGCAATTTTTATTGTTTTGCACCGATGACAACTTACTTGAAGGATCTTATTCAATCCATAGGTAGATATGGTGGACTCTCATGGCAAAACTGGTTTAAGGGTATTTGTAAGCACAAGTAGTATCTCTACTTGGTGCCGAGAATTTGGCTAGCGTGAGGGGGAAAGGAAAGCTCAACATGTTGGATGATCCATGACAACATACTTTATCTCAGATACAAGAAAACATAACCCATTACGTTGTCTTCCTTGTCCAACATCAACTCTTTAGCATGTCATATTTTGATGAGTGCTCCCAATCATAAAAGATGTCAATGATAGTATATTTATATGTGAAACCTCTCTTTCCTTATTACTTCCTATTAATTGCATCAATGACCAAAGCTATGTCTGGCAACTCCCAACAACTTTTAATCATCTCACTCTTTCTATGTGAAGTCATTACTATCAGTAAGATCAATATGAACTTTTGTTTCTTCTTATTCTTTTTTTTCTTTTCTTTTATTCACCCAAGATCATAGCAAGAAAATCAAGCCCTTGACTCAACACTAATCTTTATTATATAGCTCATGGACTCGATTACATAGAGAGATCATAAAGCAAAACTTAAAACTAGATCATGCCATAAACTTTATTCTACTAGATCAAAATACTACTAACAGGATCAAACTAAGGAAAACGATAAACAGGATAAAACTAAGGAGTTGTGATTGTGATACGATATGGGGGCACCTCCCCCAAGCTTGGTGGTTGCCAAGGGGAGTGCCCATACCCATGTGATTATATCTCCTTGGTTGGTGAAGAAAGAGGTGATGGATAGTCGCACATCGAGCGTAAGAGGTCCTCTAGCTTGCGAATAATGCCTTTGAGTGCTAAGATATGCTCCTTCAACAAAATATTTTCACTTGTGAGATACTTGTTTTGAATACGAGTTAACTCAATCATCTGGAAAGCTTCGATCTTAATTGAGGTAAGAAGGTTGTGATCAAGTTGGAGGATGTCTTCTGTTGCTGGAGCTTGGTTCTCGTAGCCTTCTTGATCCCTTCATCCTTGTTGATCTCCATGGGTTCTTCCCTCTTCAGCTCTATCTTCATTAGCTAGGCATCTTTGCCACCGTTGTTGGAGGAGGGGGACGACATGATGCCTGGCCTTGACAACCCTGATAGAGAACAACCCAAAACAAGAACAGAGGATATTT
This sequence comes from Triticum urartu, assembly GCF_003073215.2. NCBI lineage: Eukaryota > Viridiplantae > Streptophyta > Magnoliopsida > Poales > Poaceae > Triticum > Triticum urartu. The sequence continues at coordinate 223,841,439 of NC_053024.1, read as the reverse complement.
GCGTGATACGGGAGTTAAAACCTTCGGGAGAATATATAGTGATTTTTTACCGACCAAAATACATATTGTACAAGAAAACGGAGTCCGGAAGGCACACGAGGAGCTCACGAGGAAGGAGGCGCGCCCTCCACCCTCGTGGGGCCCTCGTGTCCTTCCCGGACTGCTACTTAATTTTCTATTTTTCTAAATATTCCAAAACGGAGAAATATTGCCTTAAAATTGTTTTGGAGTCGGTTTACTTACCGTACCACATACCTATTCCTTTTCGGAGTCTGAAACGTTCTCGAAAGTGTCCCTTATGTATTCCTCCCGGGTTACGGTTTCAATAATATTGGTTTCAACATTTATTGGATTACCTGAGATATAATGTTTAATTCTCTGACCGTTTACCACCTTTGGATTTGTGCCTTTGAAGTTGTTGATTTTTATGGCACCGGAACGATAGACCTCCTCGATAACATAGGGGCCTTCCCATTTAGAGAGAAGTTTTCCTGCAAAAAATCTTAAACGAGAATTGTATAGCAATACATAATCACCTACATTAAACTCATGCTTTTGTATCCTTTTGTCATGCCATCTTTTAACCTTTTCTTTAAACAACTTGGCATTTTCATAAGCTTGGGCTCTCCATTCATCAAGTGAGCTAATATCAAATAACCTCTTTTCACCGGCAATTTTAAAATCACAGTTGAGCTCTTTAATAGCCCAATATGCCTTATGTTCTAGTTCGAGAGGTAAGTGACATGCTTTTCCATAGACCATTTTATACGGAGACATACCCATAGGGTTTTTATATGCAGTTCTATAGGCCCATAATGCATCATCAAGTTTCTTGGACCAATTCTTTCTAGACCTATTGACAGTCTTTTGCAAAATTAATTTGAGTTTTCTATTACTCAATTCTACTTGACCACTAGACTGTGGGTGATACGGAGATGCAATTCTATGATTGACGTCATATTTAGCAAGCATTTTACGGAAAGCACCGTGAATAAAATGTGAAACACCATCAGTCATTAAATATATAGGGACTCCAAACCTCGGAAAAATAACTTCTTTAAGCATTTTAATAGAAGTGTTATGATCAGCACTACTAGTTGGAATAGCTTCTACCCACTTAGTAACGTAATCAACAGCAACTAAAATATGTGTATATCCATTAGAGGCAGGAAAAGGTCCCATATAATCAAAGCCCCAAACATCAAATGGTTCAATAACAAGTGAATAATTCATAGGCATTTCTTGACGTCTACTAATATTACCAATTCATTGACATTCATCACAAGATAGGACAAACTTACGGGCATCCTTGAAGAGAGTAGGCCAACAAAAACCGGATTGCAATACCTTATGTGCAGTTCTATCTCCCGCGTGGTGTCCTCCATAAGTTTCGGAGTGGCACTTGCGTAGGATCTATTCCTGTTCATGCTCAGGTACACAACGTCTAATAACACCATCTACTCCTTCTTTATAAAGATGTGGGTCATCCCAAAAGTAATGTCTCAAATCATAGAAGAACTTTTTCTTTTGTTGGTATGTGAAGCTAGGTGGTATAAATTTAGCAACTATGTAATTAGCATAATCAGCATACCAAGGGGTACTATGAGAAGTATTTATGACATTTAATTGTTCATCAGGAAATCTATCATCAATAGGTAGTGGGTCATCAAGAACATTCTCTAACCTAGATAAGTTGTCTGCAACGGGATTCTCAGCTCCTTTTCTATCAACAATATGCAAATCAAATTCTTGTAGCAAGAGAACCCATCTAATAAGTCTAGGTTTAGCATATTTTTTCTCCATAAGATATTTAATAGTAGCATGATCAGTGTGGATAGTTACTTTAGAATCAACAATATAAGGTCTGAACTTATCACAAGCAAATACAACTGCTAAAAGTTCTTTTCCAGTAGTAGCATAATTTCTTTGAGAATTGTCTAGAGTCTTACTAGCATAATGGATAACATTTAATATCTTATCAACTCTTTACCCTAGAACAGCACCTACAGCATAATCGCTAGCATCACACATAATTTCAAAGGGTAAATTCCAATCAGGTGGCTGAACAATAGGTGCAAAGACTAATGCTTTCTTAAGTATTTCAAATGCTTCTACACAATCATCATCAAAGACAAATGGTATATCTTTTTGTAATAAATTAGTCAGAGGCCGAGAAATTTTTGAGAAGTCCTTAATGAACCTCCTATAAAATCCGGCGTGACCAAGGAAACTTCTGATACCTTTGATGTCCTTGGGACATGGCATCTTTTCAATAGCATCAACCTTGGCTTTACCAACTTCAATACCTCTTTTAGAAACTTTATGCCCCAAGACAATACCTTCATTAACCATAAAGTGGCACTTTTCCCAATTCAAGACAAGATTAGTTTCTTCACATCTCTGCAAAACTCGATCAAGATTGCTCAAGCAATCATCAAAAGAAGATCCATAGACGGAAAAGTCGTCCATGAAAACTTCACAAATCTTTTCACAAAAGTCAGAGAATATAGCCATCATGCATCTTTGAAAGGTAGTAGGTGCATTACATAAACCAAAAGGCATACGTCTATAAGCAAAAGTACGAAAAGGGCATGTAAAAGTAGTCTTTGATTGATCTTTAGCCGACACAGGTATTTGAGAGAAACCAGAATAACCATCTAGAAAGCAGTAATGTGTATGTTTGCATAATCTTTCTAGCATTTGATCGATAAAAGGTATGGGTTAATGATCTTTCTTAGTAGCCTTATTTAATTTGCGGAAATCAATTACCATCCTATAACCTGTAATAATTCTTTGTGGAATCAATTCGTCTTTATCATTAGGAACAACAGTAATACCTCCCTTCTTAGGGACACAATGAACATGACTTACCCACTGACTATCAGCAACGGGATAAATTATACCTGCCTCCAAAAGCTTTAGTATTTTTTTCTTACCACTTCTTTCATTTTAGGATTCAGACGTCGTTGAGGATCACGAATTGGTTTGGCATCTGCTTCCAAATTTATTTTATGTTGACATAGAGTGGGACTAATGCCCTTAAGATCATCAAGAGTGTATCCAATAGCAGCACGGTGCTTCTTCAGAGTTTTCAATAATCTTTCTTCTTCATGCTCTGAAAGGTTAGCACTAATAATAACATGATATATCTTCTTTTCATCAAGATAAGCATATTTAAGATTATCAGGCAACGGTTTAAGCTCAAACACGGGATCACCCTTAGGTGGAGGGGGATCCCCTAGGATTTCAACAGGCAAATTGTGTTTCAGCATAGGTTCTTGTTTAAAGAATACTTCATCTATTTCCCTTCTTTCTTTCATAAACATATCATTCTCATGGTCTAGCAAATATTGTTCTAAAGGATCACTACGAGGTACGGCAATAGAAGCAAGACCAATAATTTCATCCTTACTAGGCAATTCTTCTTCACGGTGTTGTTTACTAAATTTAGAGAAATTAAGCTCATGAGTCATATCATCTAAGCCGACAGTAAGAACATTCTTTTCGCAGTCTATCTTCGCACTAACAGTGTTCAAGAAGGGTCTACCAAATATAATGGGACAAAAGCTATCATGTGGGGAACTAGGAACAAGAAAATCAACAGGATATTTAGTTTTCCCGCACAAGACTTCAACATCTCTAACAATTCCCACTGCTGAAATAGTATCTCTATTAGCAAGTTTAATTGTGACATCAATATCTTCTAACTCAGCAGGTGCAATTTCATGCTTGACTTCTTTATACAAGTCATAAGGTATAACACTAGAACTAGCACCCATATCACATAAGCCATGATAACAATGTTCTCCTATTTTAACAGAAATAACAGGCACACCTACCACAAGTCTATGTTTATCTTTAGCACAAGGTTTAGCAATTCTAGTAGTTTCGCCGCAGAACTGAATAACATGCCCATCAATATTATCAGACAAGAGATCTTTAACAATAGCGATATTAGTTTCTACTTTAACTTGCTCAGGAGGTGTATATGTTTTAATATTGCTTTTACGAACCACAGTTGAAGCTTTATCATGATCCTTTATCCTAACAGGGAAAGGTGGTTTCTAAACATAACAAGTAGGAACAATAGGATCATTATAAGTGATAGTTTTTTCTTCAACTTTAATAGGTGCAGCTACTTTTACTTCTATGGGAGGATGATATTTAAACCACTTCTCCTTAGGGAGATCAACATAAGTAGCAAAAGATTCACAGAAAGAAGCTACTATCTCAGAATCATGTCCATATTTAGTGCTAAACTTACGGAAAATAACGGTATCCATAAAAGATTTAACACAATCAATACTAGGTGTCATACCTAACTCCTTACCATTGTCGAGGTCCCAATCTTCAGAGTTCCGTTTAATTCTATCCAATAAATCCCATCTAAATCCAATAGTCTTCATCATAAAAGAGCCAGCACAAGAAGTATCGAGCATGGTGCGGTTATTTTCAGAAAGCCGAGCATAAATTTTTTGAAGAATTGTTTCTCTTGGGAGATCATGATTGGGGCATGAATATAACATTGATTTAAGCATCCCCCAAGCTTGAGCGATGCTTTCTCCTTCGCGAGGCCAAAAATTATATATATAATTGCGGTCATGATGAACAAGATGCATACGATAATACTTTTGATGAAATTCCAATTTCAATCTTCTATAGTTACATGATCTCGTATCATCACATAGCCTATACCATGTCAATGCATCTCCCTTCAAAGATAAAGGGAAGACCTTCTTCTTAGCAACATCATCGGGTATACCTGCAAGCTTAAATAATCCACAAACTTCATCCACATATATTAGGTGTTCATCAGGATGCTTTTCCATCTCCTGTAAAAGGATTAGCTAGCAGTTTTTCTATGATACTCGAAGGATACTCATAAGGAATTTCATTTTCAATTGGTTTAGTAGGTTGAGGAGCAACTCTTTTCTCTACTGGTCGGGGTGAAGATACCCCGAACAAGCCCCTCAGAGGATTACTTTCCATAGTAACAAGTGACAGTAAATTTCAGCACACTATATAAATTTTTCCTTACCAAATTCCACCTACCAAAGGCGCTTCACTCCCCGGCAACGGCGCCAGAAAAGAGTCTTGATGACCCAAAAGTATAGGGGATCTATCGTAGTCCTTTCGATAAGTAAGAGTGTCGAACCCAACGAGGAGCAGAAGGAAATGATAAGCGGTTTTCAGCAAGGTATTCTCTGCAAGTACTGAAATAAGTGGTAACAGATAGTTTTGTGATAAGATAATTTGTAACAAGCAACAAGTAACAAAAGTAAATAAAGTGCAGCAAGGTGGCCCAATCCTTTTTGTAGCCAAGGACAAGCCTGGACAAACTCTTATATAAGGAAAATCGCTCCCGAGGACACATGGGAATATCGTCAAGCTAGTTTTCATCACGCTCATATGATTCGCGTTCGGTACTTTGATAATTTGACATGTGGGTGGACCGGTGCTTGGGTGCTGTTTTTACTTGAACAAGCATCCCACTTATGATTAACCTCTATTGCAAGCATCCGCAACTACAACAAAAGTATTAAGGTAAACCTAACCATAGCATGAAACATATGGATCCAAATCAGCCCCTTACGAAGCAACGCATAAACTAGGGTTTAAGCTTCTGTCACTCTAGCAACCCATCATCTACTTATTACTTCCCAATGACTTCCTCTAGGCCCAAATAATGGTGAAGTGTTATGTAGTCTGCGTTCACATAACACCACTAGAGGCTAGACAACATACATCTCAACAAAATATCGAACAAACACCAAATTCACATGACTACTAATAGCAAGACTTCTCCCTTGTCCTCAGGAACAAACGTAACTACTCACAAAGCATATTCATGTTCATAATCAGAGGGGTAATAATATGCATAAAGGATCTGAACATATGATCTTCCACCAATTAAACCAACTAGCATCAACTACAAGGAGTAATTAACACTACTAGCAACCTAGTTGCACCAATCCCGGACTTGGAGACAAGAATTGGATACAGGAGATGAACTAGGGTTTTGATATGAGATGGTGCCGATGAAGATGTTGATGGAGATTGCCCTCTCCTGATGAGAGCAGCGTTGGTGATGACGATGGCGATGATTTTCCCCCTCCGGGAGGGAAGTTTCCCCGGCAGAACAACTCTGTCGGAGCTCTAGATTAGATTCACCAAGGTTCCGCCTCATGGCGGCGGAGTTTCGTCCCGAAAGGTTGCTTCTTATTTTTTTTCTCGACGGAAGACTTCATATAGGAGAAGATTGTCATCGGAGAGCCACCAGGGGGGCCACGAGGTAGGGGGCGCACCCTAGGGGGGCGCCCCCACCCTCGTGGAAAGGATGTGGGCCCCCAGGTCTTCATCTTTGGCGAGGATTTTTCATTATTTATTATAAGGCATTCCGTGGAGTTTCAGGACTTTTGGAGTTGTGCAGAATAGGTCTCTAATATTTGCTCCTTTTCCAGCCCAGAATTCCAGCTGCCGGCCTTCTCCCTCCTTATGTAAACCTTGTAAAATAAGAGAGAATAGCCATAAGTATTGTGACATAATGTGAAATAACAGCCCATAATGCAATAAATATCGATATAAAATCATGATGCAAAATGGACGTATCAAAGCTCACAAGTAATGATTGATTCACTACATCTATGCTTGCCTTGTCATATTTGTCGTCAATATTCTTTTAGGGTGGACCACCCTGTTTCAAAATACTGGAACCACAAACATGAGTGAATAGTATTTCTCTGTGTGATCTCTTCCATCATGTGTGGGCAACGAACACTGCGTTGTCATTTCCACCTTTTACATAGACTATGATCTTTTACATGGAATACAATCTGCCTACTTGCTTTGTGTCGCACTACCAGCACTCATAATTCCATAGTTTATTTGTTCAAATATGAATTTGATATGATTCTAATGCTCCTACTTCAGTTTTGAAATGTGTGTCCTCCTGTTATAGAGACATAAGAGGTTTGTTTTTCTGTGTGTGGTCTAGTCAACACGGCTGGGGGTGAACTTTGCATATGCAGGGGTTTATAGGGAGACACTCTTCGAGTTGAATCCGCAATGCACTCCATAGATAATCTGACTACTTTTTATGTTTTCATGAATCTCAGCTCCTGAACAGCATCATAATGATTATGAGCTTGTGTGCATGAAAAGAATAAAGCAGAACAATGCCATGGCTGTCAAACTTGGCATTAAGGGACTGAAATCAAGTCTGGATGCAATGCAATGCAAACGCTCTCCACCTACAGATTCATGCTCAAAATATGATCCTAACAGTGATTCTGAGCTAGAGGGAGACCTAAGTCAATGTAGCTCCATAGTGGCGGAGTCAGAGGAAGATGCCCTATCTTATTCACCCATCAAGGTGCTTGCTCCAGCTTTCCAAGGTTATATTGGTCGCACATATCTTGCAACTGATGCTTTGCATTGCTTCTAGGTTGTTGCACTGCCATTAGCTTAGTTTACACATCGTGTATGTGAATACGCCCTGCCTATCCATTTCCAGTACATATTCCATCTGTCATCATACCATATTTATCCATTCAAATGTTGTTCTTGTGTATCAGATGTTCAAAAGGAAGAGGGCAATTTTTGATCGCGGAGGAGCATGAGCAAAGTATTTGGAAAAGGTAGTGACACCTGATAAATCAAATAGCCCATTAGGTGTAGTGGCAATATCACCTGACCCACAAAACACGGCCCCAACTATAGCAGACTCTAGATGTACTACACTGGTCATCTCTGATGCCCCAACTCAGCAGAGCCAACTGCGGCAAACAGTATGATGATGCCAGTTGACATAGCACTAGCTCCACGACGCAAACCCCCATTCCAGCAAAGAGTACACCAAATCCAATTGCCAAATCCATTTTCGAACGAGAGAGAGCCCCAATTGCAGCAAATATGACCCATGTTCCATTCCTTCCCAGTTTAGAAGACGAAGCTAATATTGTTGTCAGGAACTTTGTGCACATCTTTCCTTCATGGAAACATTATACCGCAAACAGAGAAAAATTTCCAGTCTTCCTCCGCAACTTACGTGTAAGTAATGTACTAACGTTATTCATGGTAATTATTGCATAAGTTTCTATTGACAAAAGACACAAGATTTCATTCTTTTAAATAGGCGAGGACCAAACTGGATAGTCAAGACGAGCAAGGGTTGGTTGTGCTTTTCAAGCACTCGTTGATGAAGTATCATTCCTACCTAAGGCAGGCGCACTTCGATGGCAAGCCTCTAAATGAAATTTTTGTAAAGTCTCTGGTGCAACATTTATCAGACAGTGAATGGAATAATCTTGTTACACATTGGTCTCGTCTACAATGTAAGGTACTGTCTATGATATCACATCAAAATTTGAACTACATTTCTACATGTGCCGTACCGTCTCACTTGTACGAAAAATGTTTGTAGAAGAACATTCATTCTCAAGGGACCACAGAATCTTGCAACTATACTGCACACTGCATTGCTATTGTGAGTACCTCTTGCCCTATATGACCATACTTACCTTCATAGCTGGTTGATTATGTAGCATCACTACACATGTTAGCCTTGTTATCGTCCATTTGGTGGACATTATAAGATCCGTATGGACTCTTACATAAATTTAGAATCAACCCAATGCTTTTGAAGAGGTTTAGCTCTATAGTCCTCTTGTAAGGACTGAACGTCGTCTATCACTGTACTTACATTAACAGCTACTCCCTCCGTCCCATAATATAAGAACGTTTTGTACAGTACATCAGTGTTCAGAACACTCTTATATTATGGGAAGAGGGATTGGTTCATTGTGTAGCATTATTTATCTTATCTCTCTCGCCCACCATTTACTAAAAAATATCAGATCTATATTCAATCTTACCAAAAAGTTAAATACACAAACAATGCCAGTGCAGAAGTGTAGCACATTGCTCTTGTCAGTACATTTTTTCCTGTAACGCTTATACTTCCAGAGATTGGTAGTTGATTATGTGGCATCAATCTGCATCTTATCTTCATTATCCTCTACCCCTTCCAGTATTGTCATATCTATAATTACTCTCTACAAATGTAGAGTACAGACAATGCTTATGAAGAAGATTTTGTGCTGAAATTCTTGAGTTATCCTTCCATGGACATGGAGAAGGGCATTATAAAGACAGTGTTAATTGTTAATGTAAGTAAGTCCTTCTAAAGCCTTTATGCTCAACTACTGTTTAATTTTCTCATACTCCCTATCGTTAACTGTTGTTTAGTTTGTTGTTTCTATCAAAAATGCATGTTCGCAACAACCGTAAGTTCCAAGTTTTACTTGTAAAACCAAATTCCTTATTCATACCATGCACATTACTCAATACTCCCTATATGTATGCTTGTTTTTGTGGATCTATAATCCAGTGTGTGGTGAAACAGCCCATGTTTGCACCTTGTAATCTCCTGTTTTATCTTACTGATGTGGCTGATGATATGAACAACATGCCATGCACATTAACCAAAACAGATACAATGATTGTCTTTGCCCTTCACCTATGCTTGTTATGTTGACATGGTAATCCAGTAGTGTGGTGAAGCTCCCCGCATTATGAACAATGCCAAATTATGCTATTGATATTTTGAACTTACTCTTTATTTTCTAATTTGAAATTGGATGGAATTGACAACACGGTTATAATCCTCATTTATACACATGCAAAACCTCTCATCTCTCTGCTTGTTTCAGGGTGATATGCCTGATGGCATGCACAAGTCTGCTGAAGGCTATGAGACAAACCCAACATATATTGCAGCAAAGAAGGCAAAACATCTTGAAGATAGCGAGACAACCCCAAATTCTAGTCTTGATGCAGTGTTCAAGTTACTTGAGACTAGCAGTCAGACAAGCTCACAGAATTCACTATCTGAATTAGTTCAACTTCTTCACTCCCAAGTTCCAGCAGAAAGGCATTCTGCAACTCAACTTCGACTTGAAGTCCTATCTCTAAGAAAGATTGCGGAAAACACCAATGAGAACCTCATTGCTAAATAGCTACACCTGGAAGGTATGACCGGCATGCTAGGTCGGTCTCACAGCCTTGCTCAGCAGCTTGTGCAGCAGTTCCCGCGCAAGGTTAACCTTTCTTGAACTGTCTTGGAAGAGTGGTCTTGGTTGAGTATTATTTTCTTACACTGCAATGGCGCCCAATTTTTGTAATATGCTTCTTCGTTGCGCTTCATAATCACTGGTGGCGAACTTCGATGCCCAGTGGATGTAATATACCATAAATCCTTTATTGTATAGTGTAGGTTTATTCTAAGTTACTATGTCGTAATTTCTTTATTGTAAAAAGTAGGTTTGTTCTTAATTCCTACTAGTTATTGCCATCATTCGCTATCTGAAAAAATGGAGAAAAACTGATGTAGTCGACCGGGCCGAAACATTCACCTCTAATGGGCCTGCTTTTTAGCGGGTCACAATTGGGCCGGCCTGCAACTTTCTTGGGCCTGAAAGGCCATTAGGGCCTTCACACTTTGCGCTAGGCCCAATACTTACACGGGCCTATATTCGGCCGAAAGTTTAGTTGGGCCTTTAGTGGACCCAGCGCTTAGTTGGGCCCATGTAGCTTTGGGCCATTAACAGGCTGAATATTCTGCTGGCCTGTTACAGCCCAGAAGAAACCATGGGCCTTTAGCAGGCCAAAATGCATGTTGGGCCTCCATTTTCACTAGTCGTCCACGGGCCTTCAGCAGGCTGAAATGTAGACCGGGCCTTTTTTGGCCCAGTTATATGACGTGCCATTACCAGGCCAAAACATATCTCGGGCCTTAGTTGGCGCACTGATATCATGGGCCTTTAAGAGGCCGAAAGCCTAGTAGAGGCATCAAAGGGCCGAATTATACGACAAGCCTTTAACGGGCCCAAAGTCACGTTGGGCTGAACTGTTGCCACCTTTATCACGTGACGTTAGAGAGACGGATGTCGTGTCAGACCATATATGGTCCATGGGCAGCACGGGCCATTCCCAGGCCGAAAGACACACCGGGCTAATGGGCCCATGTCTACATCGGGCCTCTAATAGACTGAAATGACACTGGGCCTTAATTGGGCCCAAATATTCGGCGAACAATTAACGGGCCAGATCTGGCTTTGGACCGTAAATGGGCCATGTCTAAACATGCCGTTATTGGGCTGGCCCACTAGTACCTGAGTAAATACTATAGGCCTATGACTGGGCCAGTCTTTTTAACCTATATGGGCCTCTGCTGGGCCCTGCCACGTGTCGATGTATCATAGGCATGTCTCCTCCATTGGACGGACGACATCTGACCCACCGAGGAGCCGACACGTGTTTCCTCCAGCCATTGATGATTTTACATGTGGAAAATCCCCATTGGTTCGGGCTGTTAATGGGTTATCAGATCCAAACCAGGACCCGATAGCTTAACGGTGACCCGTTACGGTGGATGCCACGTGTCGGTTACCCTTGACGAAAGCACTTCCATGACGCACCATTTATTGTCATGGAAGTGGACACTTCTGTGATGATAATTTTGGTATTGTCATGGAACACTTCTACGACAGCACATGTATGACTATCTTGATTCTGTCATAAAATCATCATGGATGTACATGCATGACAAAAAAACATGACCTACTGCGACAAACACGTATCATCACAGAAGTGTATTTTTTTGTAGTGCTTGGTGCACTACTGTACGAGGACTTCCAATTCATCGTCATTGGCGCGGAGGGTGGCCTCGAGGTTCTCCTCCCGGGAAGAGGTGTTCCGCTCCCTGGCATCCAAAAGCATTGTGCGCTTTGCCAGGCGGGCCTCCCGGACAATGACATGCTCCCTTGCCATGGAGATCGTCTCCTACTGCTGCAATAGAACCTGGAACTACTTGCTGTGCCACTCGGGCAGCTCGATACCCTTGTCCCTCAGCTTTTGGTCCACTTGGTTGGCGGAGTTGCACTGCTCCTTAAGTGGCTGCCATTTCTAGCTGTGCCGGCTCTGCATCTCTTTTATCCCTGCCTCCACGGACTCCAGGAAGGACAAGTCCATGGCGACGGCGATGGAATCGTCTGCCTCTTCAACCCCCTGGTACAACGACGCCAAGGTGCGCCGGGTCTCTTCATCGAGCTCTGCGCTCGTCACCATTGATGAACCAGGGACTCTGAGTCCAGGCTGCGCAAGAACCAACGCCAGTTGGCTCAAAGCTGGCTGCAAGGTCCCAGCCAAGGTGCTGAAAGTGCAACTATCCCTAGGTGGTTTTGGTAATTCCTAACAACATATAACCCATTGAGCTAATGCTATTTCAAGATAAATATTTCAGGAAAGCTCAATGTTTGGCATGGCATGGATCAGAAAGTGGACCCCTCAAAATACTAAGAACACATGTTGGCTCAAGCTCAAGACTCTACATTTTACTTTTAGTGATCCATGATCACATTGAGTCCATAGGAAAAGCCAATACTATTAAAAGGGGATGGGGTGTTGCTTAATGAGTTACTTGCTCAAAATGCTTAGTGATATGCTCCAAAACCCTCAACTACTTTCTCACATCCACATATGTCCCAAACCAAAAGTCAAACTCGGCCCCACCGAAATTTCCTACCCGGCGCCACCGAGTTCACTTGACATAGCCACTGCCACAAACCCTAGTCATTTCGGTCTCACCGATAGGTATCTCGGTCTCACCGAGATGGGATTGCAACCTCTCTGTTTCCCTTCGTAATGTTGCGGTCCAAACGAGATGAGCGATCGGTCCCACCAAGATTGCAATGCAAACTCTCTGTTTCCCCTTCTTAACGTTTTAGTCTAACAGAGATGAGCGAATCGGTCCCACCGAGTTTGCCTAACCAACTCTCTGTTTTCCTATTACCAAAATCGGTCCCACTGAGTTTGTGTAATCTGTCTCACTGAGATTACGTTATGCCTAACCCTAATGGAATCAGTCCCACTGAGTTGACATGTTGATCCCACCGAAAATCCCAACGTTCACATTTTGAACTAAATCGGTCTGACCGAGTTTCATGATTCGGTCCCACCGAGTTTGGTGATTTGTGTGTAACGGTTAGATTTTGTGTGGAGGCTATATATACCCCTCCACCCACTCTTCATTGATGGAGAGAGCCATCAGAACATGACTACACTTCCAACTTGCATTTTCTGAGAAAGAACCACCTACACTTGTGTTGAGGTCAAGATATTCCATTCCAACCACATAAATCTTGATCCCTAGCCTTCCCCTAGTTGCTTTCCACTCGAACCCTCTTTCCACCAAATCCAATCCTATGAGAGAGAGATGAGTGTTGGGGAGACTATCATTTGAAGCACAAGCAAGGAGTTCATCATCAACACACCATCTATTACCTTTTGGAGAGTGGTGTCTCCTAGATTGGTTAGGTGTCACTTGGGAGGCCCGTGAAGATTGTGGACTTGAACCAAGGAGTTTGTAAGGGCAAGGAGATCGCCCACTTCGTGAAGATCTACCCTAGTGAGGCAATTCCTTCGTGGGTGACGGCCATGGTGGGATAGACAAGGTTGCTTCTTCGGGGACCCTTCATGGCTGGAGCCCTCCGTGGACTCGCACAACCGTTACCCTTCGTGGGTTGAAGTCTCCATCAACGTGGATGTACGATAGCACCACCTATTGGAACCACGCCAAAAATCTCTGTGTCTACATTGTGTTTGCTCCCTCCAAACTCCTCCCTTTACCTTCATATGCAATTGTTTTACATTCCGCTACTATACTCTTAGAATTGCATGTGTAGGTTGATTACTTGACTTGTGCTAAGTTGTTAAAATCTGCCAAGACTTAGAATTGGGAAAAGGCTAGTTTATTATTTGGTCAAGTAGTCTAATCACCCCCGCCCCTCCGCTATAGACATACTTTCGATCCTACAAGTGCTATCAGAGCTTTGGTCTCCTTTTGCCTTGATTCCATAGCTTTTGGTGATCATAGCCTTGGTTTCACAACCTAGGAGAGTATGGCGTCTAGCGAGGGAAATTACCACCGTAGAGGTCCTTACATTGATGGTACTAATTTTGCTAGTTGGAAGCATAAGATGAAAATGCATATTCTTGGACATAACCCCGCCGTTTGGGCTATTGTGTGTATTGGCTTGCAAGGTGAATTCTTTGATGGGAGAGAAGCGAACCGTGAAGCTACCGTGGAAGAGTTGAAGATGTTGCAATACAATGCTCAAGCTTGTGATATTCTCTTCAACGGATTGTGCCCCAAAGAATTCAACAAAATCAGCCGTCAAGGAAATTTGGGATACTTTGGTTGATATGCATGAAGGTACCGACTCCGTCAAGGATTCCAAATTGGATGTGCTTCAAAGTCAACTTGACAAGTTCAAAATGAAGGATGGTGAAGGTGTCGCTGAAATGTACTCTAGGCTTTCTCTCATCACAAATGAGATTGCCGGCTTAGGAAGTGAAGAGATGACCGATATATTCATCATCAAGAAGATCCTAAGACCCTCGGATGGAAAATATGATACCGTGTGCACATTGATCCAAATGATGCCCAGTTACAAAGATCTCAAGCCAACGGAAGTCATTGGAAGAATTGTTGCTCATGAGATGTCACTTAAGGATAAGGAAGAGCTTCACAACAAGTCAAGTGGTTCTTACAAAGCCTCATGTGATGCTCCCACATCATCAAGTGAGAAACAAGCCTTCAATTAAGAATTGAGCCTAATGGTGAAGAATTTCAACAAGTTCTACAAGAGTAGAAGCAAGGAAAGAAGTTCCAAGTCAAGGTCCTACAATGACAAAAGATCTTCAAGTCGTGAACGGAATTGCTACAGTTGTCGAAGACCCGGACACTACTCCAATGAGTGTACGGATCCCTACAAAAGAAGAGAAGATTCTCCCAAAAGAAGAAGTAGGAGAGAAGAATCACCACCAAGAGAGAGAAGGAGTAGAGATGACCGTTATGAATGAAGAACATCACGGAGAAGCAAGGATTTAGAAAGGAGGGACAAGTCATCAAGGAGCTACAACAAAACGAAGACATCAAGCTCATGTTGGTGAATGGTTATCCAGCTCCGACTCCGACAATCACTCCGAGAGAAGTTATCACTCCGACTCCGAATATACTCAAGATGAAGGTGTTGTCGGTCTAGCACTTGTTTCAACCAACTCCTATGACATATTTGACTCACCAAATGAAGGAATTGGAAGATGCTTCATGGCTAAAGGCCCAAAGGTATCACACCCCGAGTATGTAAATTTCAATAGTAATGAAGATGATTTGCTAGGTGGTGATGATTTACTTTTTGACAACTCTAGTTATGAAAACTATGATGAACTTGCCATTAATCATGATAATCAAGATAAAACGAGTGACAATGATAAGAAGGAGATTGAGCGTCTAACTAAAGAACTAAACACTCTTAAGTTAGCTCATGAAACTACCTTGGAAGATCATTGAGAACTTTTAAAGACTCATGAAACTACGCGTTGAAAAGCTCAACCTTGAGAAAGAGCATGAGTTATTAAAGGCAATCAATGATGATCTTCGCAAGAAAAGTTCTTCTTACATCGCCAAGTGTTTACTCTTGTCTACTTACATGCCTCAAGTTAAATCTAGCAACAAGAACAAGAAAGATTCTTCTTCTAGTAGTAACAATAATCATGCTAAAAACAATGTTGTTGCTTCTAGTAGTTCTCTTGATTCCACTAATGATTCTCTTAGACAAGTTACACTTGAGCAAGAAAATAGCTTATTGAAGGGAATTATAGAGAAAGGTGTTTACAAGAGTCTTTCCGGAAGTAAGCAATTTGAGGAAACTGTACGCAAGCAAGGAAGACACCGGAAGAATCAAGGTGTTGGTTTTGAACGAAAGTTCAATGCCAATGGAGTTGAGTGGGAAGAAGATCAATACCCCAAGACGAAGTTTGTTCCCCAACAAGATAAGTATGATCCTACTTCTTTCCAAGGAACACAAGCTCAAGATGATCTTCCACCACAAGACCACAAGCTTAAGGGCAAGGACAAGCTTCAAGAGGAGATTGATGCATTTGAAGAAGCCCCTAAGGCATTGGTCAAGTGGGTTCCCAAGACTACATCAAGTTCTACTTCATCAAGTATGACTACAACTCCAAGGATTCCCATCAAGATGGTGTGGATCCCTAAGAAGAAGAACTAGAGAGTTCTTGAGGGTGACTCGGCCAACATACTTCACTCATATCATTTTGGCAAGGACAAGTGCAAACAACTTCCATATCTTGCACTAGTTCAAGGAGTCACAAACCCTCTTGTTGGTAAGACAAGGGACAAGGTAACCTAATGCATTCATGGACATCATCTCATGTGAATATCACTATATGTCTATGGATATCCTTGTTTGTTCCTTGTGGGACTAACCCGTGTAGGTATTGAAAGTGCAACTCACTCCAAAGGATTGCTCCAAATGTCAACTTTGAGCACCTACATGAAGTCATCATCGACAAAACCCAAGGTTAGTTCATCCCTCCTAGGGTGGATATCACATCTAGGGGGAGGTTTACTATAATCAATTGAGCTAAAGCAACTCTAACGATGTGAACACAACAATGCATTATGTAAAAGTGGTAACCCCACTCGTTCTTAAATGATGAGTATGACCTACGATCAAATGTTCTCATTTGACTCCTCAGTCAATATACTCATATATAGATGACCTAGTCATTGCCAAATTTCTTGATAGATGCTAGAGTGATTGTGCATGCTTTGCCGCATATTTCATTTGCCATATTATTGTGTGAGCATGTTGGTTGCATATTTTACTCATTCGAGGAAATCCATTTGTTGCTTTGATTGTTTGGTTGTTTCTCTTTTGCCAAATGGATGGACAAGAATGCATAAGAACTTCCTCTAGCTATCTATGCTTTTCTCATCTCAAACTCTATTCATGCTACATCACAAAGTTTGATCAAGTCAGATTCGAACCACTCTGTGTGAGGAGCACTCGGAGTCCCCGATCCGACATAGACTTAAACTTCCAAAACCTCTTTGTGCATTTCGGTATGACTGAGTCATCCATTTCGGTCACACCGAGATCACTAAGTTGATCTAGGTTTTCAATCTCGGTGCAACCGATTTGAAGTTTTCGGTCACACCGAGTTGCAGTAACCGCTTGCGATTCTGCATCTCGGTGCCACTGAGTTGTTCCACTCAGTCACACCGATAGGGTCGGGATATATATACCCACGGGTGAGATTTTGGAAATTTCTTCAAACTCCTCAGCCCGCGCGTGTGTCCTGCTCTGCCTCCTCGGGTCCCCGGATCGCCTCCTCGCCGCCAACGACCTCCCGCCGCTGGTTTCCATCACCGTCAACGGAAATCTGCTCCGCCATTGTAACCGTAGCGAACTCCCGCCGAACTACGGTATGGGTTCGACCTTTGTGTTATTATTGTACCTCTGATTCATAGCACATTGTTTTTGCCATGATCTTTACCATGTATGCAAACACTCTATCCACTTAAACATCCTTTAGGTTAAGTTTGATTTGAAAATTTAGGGTTAGGTCTCCGCCGAACTCATCTCAGACCGACCAAGTTGTAGAAATCGGTCTCACCGATTTGGCTTAGGCCATAGCACTTGCAATTTTCGGTCTGGCCGAAAACTGCAAATTGCTGTGACCGAGTTCAATTCTTTGTGAAACCCTAGCAGTCTCGGTGCCACCGAACTGTGACTCGGTCTGACCGAGTTCACTAGTTTAGGTTCCAAAAGCTGCTTCGGTATCACCGAGTTTACAAATCGGTAGGTCTGAAATGCTTTCTGTGGAGAACTAAAACTAAGTTTTTAATTCATCTATTTTGCAAAAACTCTGCACTTTGTGATGCTCATCCACTCTATCTCATCTACATCTGTTCATAGGGTCTGCTGTCAGTGAGTTTGCAGAGATGTCTGATCAGAGTGATAGTCAAAACAGGTCTGAGGAACATGTGCAGCTAAGTGAGGGTTCAGATTCCTCAAGCACTTCTGATGATGGCAGCAGGAGCACTCCCAGCAACTTGCCAAAGGCAGCCACCAGATCTAGGAAGAAGAGAATCTCAGAATCTGAGGATGAGGATTATGTTGCCGCTGAGGAGGAAGTAAGCTCCAAGAAGAAGGTGCGGAAAAAGGAGTATGGCACAGCTGCTAAAGTTAAGCCAGGAATGAATAAGAAGGCTCCAGCAAAGAGAATTCCTATGTCTAAGGCCAGAGCCTCTACTCAAGAAACAATGGAGTTCACTCTTGAACCCAAAGAAGCTGGAGAGGGAAAGAAGAGAAAGGAAAGAGTCAAGAAGACCATTGCTAGAGTCATTGGCAAGCCCTCCATGATGGAAGATCCCTCTGAAGATGAAGAAGAGGAAGAGGATGCTGCTCCAGCACCCAAAGCTCAGAAGCTTATGGGAGATGCTATAAAGTCAGGGGCTACAACATCAAAGCCCAAAGATGCCCCCAAAGCTCAAGCTCAGAAGCCTCCTAAGCCCAAGAGGAACACCAGAAGTATACCTGCTGAAGAAAAGAACAAGGCCCCAGTGCCTGAAGCTGAAGAAAAAGATGATGAGTCTCTTATTTTGAGAAAATAGAAGCCCAAGATTCCAGACCACAATGATACTCATCCAGTAGTTGAGGACATGCACATCAGAAAAGATGTTGGACTGAGATTGTGGAGAAAGTCTGATCCTTATGCTATGAGGAGAAGGACTGCAGTTGACTACAGGTTCCACACAAAAGAACAACAAGACTTTTATGAAACTATCCTACTTGACAAGAAGCCCATTGTGAGTGACATGAGATGGGTTGATTGGGAATTCATCCAAGAGAATGAAGATCACTGCCTAGGAGTTTATGATAGTTTCAAAGCATGTGGAGTAGATGAGTTTGTTGGACAGAAGCTCACAATACGGAATGATGAGCTAATCATGCAGTTTTACTCCATTGATCACTTCTACCCAGATGGGAATATCGTTTGGATGTCAGAAGGTACTAGATACCAATCCACAATTGAAGAATGGGCAAAATTGATAAATGCCCCAGCAGAACATGAAGATGACTTGGATGTGTATGCCAAGAAGAAGAAGGACCACAACACTATGGCTAACATGTACAAGGAGATCCTAGATAAAGCTTTGGAGACTCACAAGCTTGGATTTGTACATTTCTTGTTGTCTGGTCTGCCTACTATCAATAGGATCCTAAGTCACGCTCTACTACCCAAGTCAGGAGATCACAAGATGATCAGAGGGCACTCTATCAACCTGCTACAGCTTTTTGATGTCCATCAGAAGTTCAAGATCATGAGTCTGATTGTAGAGACAATCAAGAGGACTACTGCTGACCAGAAGAGAAGTTGTGGGTACGCTACACAAATTCAGGATCTCATCAACTCCAAGATGGGCACAAGAACATATCTGTTGGATAAGGAGCATCTACCCCTGCATCCTGATTTTGAAGATAATACTGTTGTGATGAATGAGGAGGAACCATCATCGGTTCAAGCACAGGAGAAGAGAGCCAAAGCAAAGGATGAGAAAGCTGCCAAGATGCCAAGTGTTGAAGAGGCATCTCAGGTTTTCCTGAAGAGCAAGCAAGATCAACTTGCATATCTGATCCAGTCTACACTGAGGATTGAGAAGGGCTTGGCCACCCTGACTCAAAACCAAGAGAGCTTGGAGATGATCGTAGAAACTAAGTTTTATGATCTTGATCTGAAGGTAACTGACATTCAAACAGCAGATGAGCAGCTTCAGGAGGAAGCAGAAGAGAAGAGAGGCAAGGCAACCACAGATGCATTTCAGCGAGTGCCAAGGAGTCAAAGGTCTACTGCCATGCCAATGACAGATTCTAGAGCTACAACATCAGCACCAGCAGCTACAGCTCCAGTGCCACCTCCAGCAGCCACTCCACCAGCTCCGACTACATCAACAGATGCCTTCGTCCTTGGAGTTCTCTCTACACCACCTCCCGAAGACCAAGCTGTCGGATTTCGGGTTCCGGCAGACCCTTGAGGTTCGAACACTGGGGTGCACGCGGAGATTTTGCCTCCTACCTACCTGCACCCCTCCGCCTCGCTAAGATCTAAGCTATGGAAAGAACAGCACAAGAGACACAGGGTTTATACTGGTTCGGGCCACCGTTGTGGTGTAATACCCTACTCCAGTGTGTGGTGTGGTGGATTGCCTCTTGGGCTGATGATGATGAGCAATACAAGGAAGAACATCCTCGCGAGGGTCTGTTCTTGGCTGAGGGGATGAACTGCTAGGAGGAGCTCAGTCACCCTTCTCTCTCTCTCTTCTCGATTCTCTCTCCGATTTCTTATCCCTCTCCGATTTCGATCTCTCCCGTTTCTTGTCCCTCTACCCTGTGGGTGGCTAGTCCTATTTATAGGCAAAGGCGCTGGGCCTCTTCCCAAATACTGAGCAGGAAGGGCGCCAACAATTGGTCATTTTGAAGGGGAACATCTGGTACACTTATCCTGACTAAAGTTGGTCCTCGCCTGCCAAAGGCTCTGGTGGTGACGCTGGCTTGGGCTCCACAATGACTTCCTCCCTGCCGTGGGACTGGTCTTGGTCTCGTTGCACCGAAACAGGTGCATTTGCTTGATGCTCTCGCCTGCGCTTGCTCCCTTTGCACCAAAGAGGAAAGGAGGACACTGCGCAGCTGGCGCCCGCCTGGCGCCTTTGGTCGTCATGGCTTGCGTCACGGGCACCTCGTGAGGTACCCCACCTTGATCTCTCCGCCTCCTCGCGAGCCAGCCTGATGAGGCCGTGCCTGAGGAAGCTCCGTGTCATCCGCCCCGCGAGGCTTGGCCTCTCGCGAGGGTTTTGGGTCTGTGTTGATGAAGATGGGCCGCGCTGGGCCCCCTTTTGAGCCACGCCGCAGGCCGCAGGCAGGCAAGTCTGGGGACCCCCGTTCCCAGAACGCCGACAGTAGCCCCTGGGCCCAAGGCGCACCCGGACTTGGCCGTGCAGGGAGGCGAAAGGGCAATAGCGAAGCGCCGCGGGCCCTAACAGCCTGCGGCCTTGGGCGCCGCATGGCGGTTGACAGGACGTGGGTGCCTCAGCAACCGCGCGAGTTGATAAGGGAGCGGCATCTGCCTAGGCTTTGCTTTTTGCTTTCTTCGGTTGCTGCTCAGATCCCCTTT
Source organism: Triticum urartu (assembly GCF_003073215.2). Taxonomy (NCBI): domain Eukaryota; kingdom Viridiplantae; phylum Streptophyta; class Magnoliopsida; order Poales; family Poaceae; genus Triticum; species Triticum urartu. Next base: position 223,820,340 of record NC_053024.1, on the reverse strand, counting down.
CTTGCGCCTCTCCTTCCTTCCTCCAAAATTTCCAGATCTACTCCGACCGTGTGACCTAGGAAGCCATGGCGCCTCGTCAGTCCCCGGCCGGAGCTTGGTACTCGTCTGCCCTGGACTCACCGAACATGTCGGAGGCGAGCCTCGCCCGGTTGCGCCGGATGGTGGCGGCGCAGGGCATCGACGGGGCGAAGGTGTTCAAGGCCGGCTTCGCCACCCCTGAGGGCCAAGGGATCACCTTCTATTCGTTCTTTGTAAGCGCCATTGCTGCTGGCCTGGTGCCTCCCTTCTCCGAGTTCTTCTTCTCTGTCCTCCGCCATTATAAGATACAGGCTCTGCATCTCCACCCCAACTCCGTCCTTCTCCTGGCAATCTTCGCCTATTACTGCGGGGCTCACGTAGGGGTGCATCCCTCAGTGGCCTTGCTGCGCCACTACTTCTACCTCCGGACCTCTCGCGGTCCTGCTTCCACGTGCGCGAGCTTCATCGCGTACGGTGGCGCCATTGCCATTTCGAACCCCGGGAAAAGGATTGAGGGCTTCAGGAGCAAGTGGGTCTTGGCATATGCTAGGCGCATCCACCCTCGGCTGATCTTGCCCACGGAGCAACCCACGAGCTCCAGCGATTGGGGTCGAGCGGATCTCGCGGACCCCGCGCGAAGCTGGTGTTGGAGAAGATGGACGCGGATCTGAGGCCGGCCAACATGGCGGCGGTGAAGCTGACCGGCGCGTCGCTGTTGAGGGAATTCCTGGAGCACCAGCTGGCTCCGCTTCGGCAGTACTCACTTCTGATGTGGAGGCCCCATCTGAGCCCTGCGGCCTTGGCCGACGAAGATCTGGCTGCGGTCCTCCAATCTCTGGTCGGGGGCGATGTGGCAAGGTTGGAGGGTGCTCCTACGCCCTTGTTCCTCCGCGACGACTGGGAGCAGGTAGTGGAGTCCATGCCCGTCTTCAACGGGGACGGGCCCGTGCCCATAGAAACTCCCGGGGAACCGATGGACGTGTCCTCCGACGACTCCAACGAAGAGGAGGAAGGAGGGGAGCGGGAAAAAGGGCTTGACTCCGAGGCGACTGATGGAGAGTCGAGGGCTCCCCTCCCCCGGCGCAGGTCCCGCGCTCTCCGCCTCTCTCCGAGCGATGACGACGAGGATGATGACGAGCAGGGCGGCGGGAGCTTGCCCCCGATCTCGAAGAAGGACAGGACCGGGCTGATCTCCCGCGGGTCTGCCCCGGCCCCGAGGCGGACCGCAGACGCGCCATCCGCTCCCGAGCTTCCCAAGGTTGACCCTTCCAGCCGGCTTTCAGGCTTCAAATTTGGCCGGAGGCTGCCTGAGCTCACTGGCGATGACCCGTAAGCGCATGATTCTTGTCTTTATTTCTTGTTCTGCTGCTGAGGCTTGACGTCCGCATCTATTGGATAGGCTGGCGCCCGCAGCAAAGAAGCCGAAGGGAGCTCCTGAGGTTCCATCCGTGGCAGCGCCTCTGCCCGCGAAGGAAGGTGACCGCGACGCACGGGCTTCTCCTGCCCGGTCGTCCTCGCGAGGCCTGGCTGAGCCGGCTGGGGCGAGCTCAGCCCCCATGGCCCAAGTGACTCCCGAGGTGCCTTTGCCTGCTGCCGCCACTACAGCCGTTGGGGCGCAGCAGGCTCCGCCTCAGGATGATGTGGTCGCGCTGCCGCCTTCTCCTCCTACTCCACCGACTACTGTCTCTCCGACTCCTCCTGCCGTTCTGGATCATGCTGCTGCTGAGCTGGACCGGCTGTGGCAGGATCTTCTTGGCGCCGACCCTCGCTTGGTGGCCGGGCGCTTGGAGCTGGCTTCAGGATGGATTTGCTCCAATGCTTCGATTCGGGCGGCGCTGGTCCAGGCCTCGACGGCTTGCGATGAGGAGAGGCAGGCCGTCCTTGAGGCGAAGGGTGCTCGTGACGCAGCCCTGGGGGAGGTGGTCGATGTCCGTGGTCGCTGCAAGGCGCTAGAGGACGAGCTGCAAGGCCTGCAGGACCAGCTCGCGAAAGAGGCCCGCCTTTGCCAAGAGTAGGAAGAAGGCGTGAAGGCTCGCGAGGCGGCCGTCAAGGAGAGGGAGGTCAAGCTCAGGAGGCGCCGTGACCGCCTAGGCGCGCTGGAGCAGGAGTTGGGGGCGAGGAAGGTCGAGCTGGACGACAAGGCCCAGGTTCTTGCCGAGGACCACGTGGCCTTCGTGGAGATGGAGGCGAAGGCTCGCTCCTCGTTGAGGACGCTTTACGACAGCGGCCTGGAGAGCCCGCTAGCTGGCGCCGAGGACGGCCCTGCCAAGCTGCTTCCCTTCCTGGTTCGCGCTCTTGAAGATGTCGCCCTTGGCCTTGGCCCCACGGCCGAGGCCGAGGCGCGTGTCCTATCTTCTGCAGCGCTGACGCAGGTCCTCACCCACATCTACCTTCGCGATCCCGGCGTCGACCTCGACAGCCTGCTGGAGCCAGTAAGCGGCGAGCGTGCCGCTGCCGAGGTCGTGAAGGGTCGCGCGGAGGCTCTGCTGGGGAAGTCCCGGGCCTTCAGCACCATGCCGAAGCAAGGCGCTGCCGACCCCGCTGCTCCATGAGGCGAACCCTCTCCGCACTGCTCCACCGCCGACAAGTGACTCCGTTGTGGCTCCTGTCCTGCCTTCAATCCCTGCACATGTATCATGCCTCGGGGACGCGTTTAAACTTGCGTTTGGCATTGAGATAACAGTGTGGACTGTAATATTTGCTTTTTAATTCCTTGAAATTTACGCTTTTCCTTCCTACTTGCTTATGTTCTACGCCGGCAGAGCCCGGCCCCGGGCATACCTCACCCAGCGTTAGCCCCGACCGGAAACCAGGACGGGACCAAGGAGTGAGGGGCTACGTGACAAGTTAGGCTCCTGAGTCGCGATGCTCAGGAGTCCCCCTTGGTGCACGAACAGCAAGTAGGGAGGTGAGATGTGGGTGGATCTACCGTTCTACGTCTGCAGAGCCCGGCCCCGCGCATACCTCACCCAGCCTTAGCCTTTCGGGACTAAGGAGTGAGGGGCTACGTGACCAGTTAGGCTCCTGAGTCGCGATGCTCAGGAGTCCCCCTTGACGCTCAAACGGCCTTCGTACCATTGCTCCGCTCGGGGAGAGACGCGTGACGAACCAGGCCCGGGGGGCCTGGCTGGGTGGCGTGCGTCTGGGCGTGACCCAGGCGCAGCCCCCGTGCCCAGCCCCCTCGCGCGGCACTCCCGAGGGGAGGCCTTGCAATGAGGCTAGACACTGAGCTCTGGGCTCCCTGAGGTTGATGCGGCCCGGGGGCCACCCTCAGTTGTTTATCACCAGCGTGGAGCATAGCGCTTCCGTATGTGTACGGGCATAGCCGCTCCTCGGCAGTGTCGTCAGCCAGCGCGGAGCATGGTGCTTCCACTGGTACGTGGGAGGGAGCTCCCCTCCGGGAGGAGCCCCCGGGGCATGTACAGCCCCGCCCTAACATGTGACTGGCACGGTAGGGCCTGGCGAGGTGTATCTGGGCACCCGTGAGCCAGCGCGAGACTCACGGGGCCCTACCTCTAGGCGGGTTGCGCCTGGCACTGGGCCTTATCTTGTGATGTGTACCTGCAAATTTGGTTAGATGCCGGCACTCTACGTCCTCGGGTCCCGGCCCTCGAGCTGGTCTCAGCCGTCGCTGGTATGCCAGGTCGCGATGCCGTGGACAAGGCTAGAGGGTGAGGGCTGGAGAGCCAGGAAGAGCCCTGAGTCGCGATGCTCAGGTACCCCCCCCCTTTAACGTGCAAGTGGTCGGCATGGAGAAGAAGAGGTGCCGTGGACAGGCATCAAATAATCAAGCATGGTGGGTCGAACGCATAGCCGAAAATAAAGGCAAAAGGGATACATGCTGCTAGGTCTGGCCCGAGCGACTTGGGGGATGATGCAGCCCATGGGGCGCCCCCAACAAAGTAAGCTAACAACATGAAATAAAAGGGATACATGCCGTAGGGACGGACCCACACGGCCTGGGAATAATGCAACCCTGGGGGGCGCTCCCAGCTGGAAATGAAACTTGAAAGATGTCACCTGATGATGTTGAGGACGAAGGAGTGTTGGTGTGGCAGACTCGTTGGGCTGCGGAAGCCGATCCTCATGAGCCCCCAGGCCCAGGGGCCTCGGGAGGCTCCGGAGGCGCTGGTGGCTCCTCGCGGACCATCTCCATCTCCGCCAGGGCTGCGGAATGCCTGGCTTCTTGAGCCTCCATGATGCCCCTCATGAGGCGCTGGTACGTAGCAGCCGCGTTCGGCAAGCCGTAAGGCATGCGAACGTAGCTGTGGGGTGGACCTTCGCAGTGCCCCACTTGCGAGGGCCAGAGGCGCTCCAGAGAGGCGACTCGATTGAGCCCTGGTATGTCGATGCAGACGCGCAGCCCACCATCCTCGCCTGGATGGGGAGCCACAGCTGGTAGGCGATGGCTGCCTTTCATGACTCTTGACTCCTGTAGCTCCTGAATGGCCTTGCTGACGAACTCCTGAGGGTCTGGCTCTCCTTGCCTTACTCCTTCTTGAGGGAAACGTGCTTCGAAACATGCCTCCATGTGGTGCCCAAGCGCCTCCCTCGTGACCTTAGCCAGGTCGGTGGCCCTCCAAGGGAGAGCCCCCGAGCCCTGCCTGAGGAGGGCGCCAGGCGCGCTTTCCTATGTGATGGAAGGAGGTTCCCCCTGGGCAGGCGCGGGCCCTGAGGGGCCTGCCTCCTGAGGGGCCGGGCCGGACGATGTCTTCTTCTTCTTGGGGACGATCTCGGGAAGCCTCCTGCTTCCGCGATCCGGGTCTTCCAGTGATGCGGCCTGAAAGGCTCGTTCCAGGGAACACACCGCGTCCTTCTCTTCACAGGGCACCGTCATGACTCCGCCACTTCCTGGCATCTTGAGAACGTTGTAGCCGTGGTGAGTTACGGCCATGAACTTGGCCAGCGCTGGGTACCCAAGGATGGCGTTGTACGGCAGGCGAATGTGAGCGACGTCGAAGTCGATGAGCTCGGTGCGGTAGTTGTCACGTGCCCCGAAGGTGACAGGGAGGCGGACCTGCCCAATCGGGACCGTGGAGCCGTCGGTGACTACGGAGAAAGGCTTGGTTGGCTGAAGCTGGTTGTAGGGCACTTGGAGATTGTTGAATGTTTCCACGGACAGGACGTTGAGCCCTGCCCCGCCATCGATGAGGGTCCTGGTGACCACCACGTTGCTGATGATTGGGGAACAAAGCATCGGGAGGACCCCGGCTGTGGCCGCACACTTGAGCTGATCTGCTGAGCTGAACGTGATGGCGCACGCCGACCACCTGAGAGGGCGTGTGGCTTCGAGCTTGGGGAGGACTGCATTCACTTCGCGGGCGAACTGCTTGAAGATGCGTTGAGAGGCTGGGGCTTGAGCCCCGCCCAGGATGCAGGAGATCGCGCGCGGCTCCTGGAAGCCCCCAACCCCCTCGTCCTGATGGCGGTCCTTGTTTCTCCTTGGCTGCGGCGGCAGCGGAGGGAGGCCTGTGTTGCCTTGCGGGCGATCCTCGCGAGGCTGATCCCTCCAGTCTCCCTCGCGAGGCGAGTCTTGCCAGCGATCCTCGCGAGGTCGATCGCGCCACCCTTGGCGCGGGCAGCGGTCTTCCCAGCGTCCTGCGTTCCTTCCTCCTCCTCGACCGTAGCCCCGGTCACTACGGTCGAGACGACGGCCGATCCTTCCTTCTCGCACGGCTCGGAGCTCTTGACATTCGTTGGTGTTGTGGGTGTGGAGGTCATGGTACACACAGTACTGACTTCCCTTGGAAGATTCGGGCTGATCTATGCCCCGCTTGGTGTCTGGTTCTGCCGCGAGCATGGCAGCCCCCTTGCGCTTCACATCCTTGGCCTTGGGCTTCTTCTCTTCTAGGTCTCCGGCAGGCAGCTCGAGGAGGGAGAGACGCCCTTCCTTAGCCCTGGCGCACTTGGTTGCCAAGTTGAACAACTCCAAGGAAGTGCACAGGTCTTCATGCATCGCCAGCTCCTCCTTCATCTTGACATCACGCACGCCGTCGGAGAAGGCTGAGATGATGGCCTCCTCGGTCACCTTGGGAATCTTGAGGCATGCGTTGTTGAAGTGCTGGATGTACTTTTGCAGGGTCTCTTTGGGTTGTTGCTTGATGCGGTGCATGTCGCTCACGGCGGGTGGCCGGTCACGAGTACCTTGGAAGTTGGCGATGAAGCGGGTGCGCATCTCGTCCCAGGAGGAAATCGTGCCTGGAGCCAGGTTCAGGAGCCAGGTGCGGGCCCCGTCCTTGAGCTCCATGGGAAACCAGTTCGCCATGACCTTCTCGTCTCCGTTGGCAGCTTCGATGCCCAACTCATAGAGCTGGAGGAACTCCGCAGGGTCGGCCGTGCCGTCGTAACGAGGAGGCAGGTCTGGCTTGAACTTGCCGGTCCACGCGACACTGCGTAGCTCGGTGGTGAAGGCACGACAGCCTGCTGTGGCCACGGGAGGCCTTCGGTGACGGAGAGCTTGGTCTTGCATGTCCCCACGTGCTGCAGCTGGGAGCAGCGCGGGGTCTTGACGTGCGGGAGCAGGAGCATGGTCGCGACGTGATGGAGCGGGGAGCGCCCGGGCAGCTTCTTGCGGGCGAGGGACTTCTTGGCAGCTCTGCTCTTGCCGCGCTGGCACCTGACGGAGCGGGTTCCGCCCAGGGGCCACACGCCTTGGAGCCATGGCGCCTTCTTGAGGAGGAGGCGGCTGGGGCGCCGCCGGAGCTTCGTCGCCCGCGCGGGGCGGGGTGCGGTGCAGCGGAACGAACGGCGCGGGAGAGCCCCCTGCGGCGCGGACGAGCTCGGCGACGTGGTCGAGCCATTCTTCGTAGACGTCGTCGACGGGACGGTAGCGCAGGAGATCGTTTGCCGTGATGAGCGCAGCTCGAGCCTCCATGGGTGCGCGGAGCGCGCGGGACGAAGAACCAGCTGGGGTGAGCGAGGGAGTAGCAGTGCGGCCGTCTTGCCGCACGGACGGATGCTGAGACGACGCTTGCTGCTCGTCCCCCGCCGGGCCGGTGGCGGCGTTGACGGCAGGTGACGGGGAATGGCGAGGACGCCCGCCGACAGGAGCCGTCTGGGCGACGTGGGAAGCGAGAGCGGCCCGATGCTCGGCGCGGGCCCGACGAGCGTCAGACATGGACGCGATGGTCGGAGGAGAACAGGGTGGTGGAAGACGAATTCCGGCGCACCCCTACCTGGCACACCAAATGTCGGATTTCGGGTTCTGGCAGACCCTTGAGGTTCAAACACTGGGGTGCGCGCAGAGATTTCGCCTCCTACCTACCTGCACCCCTCCGCCTCGCTAAGATCTAAGCTATGGAAAGAACAACACAAGAGACACAGGGTTTATACTGGTTCGGGCCACTGTTGTGGTGTAATACCCTACTCTAGTGTGTGGTGTGGTGGATTGCCTCTTGGGCTGATGATGATGAGCAATACAAGGAAGAACAACCTCGCGAGGGTCTGTTCTTGGCTGAGGGGATGAACTGCTAAGAGGATCTCAGTCACCCTTCTCTCTCTCTCTCTTCTCAATTCTCTCTCCGATTTCTTATCCCTCTCCGATTTTGATCTCTCCTGTTTCTTGTCCCTCTACCCTGTGGGTGGCTAGTCCTATTTATAGGCAAAGGCCCTGGGCCTCTTCCCAAATATTGAGCGGGAAGGGCGCCAACAATTGGCCATTTTGAAGGGGAACATCTGGTACACTTATCCTGAAAAAGTTGGTCCTCGCCTGCCAAAGGCTCTGGTGGTGACGCTGGCTTGGGCTCCACAATGACTTCCTCCCTACCGTTGGACTGGTCTTGGTCTCGTTGCACCGAAACGGGTGCCTTTGATTGATGCTCTCGCCTGCGCTTGCTCCCTTTGCACCAAAGAGGAAAGGAGGACACTGCGCGGCTGGCGCCCGCCTGGCGCCTTTGGTCGTCATGGCTTGCGTCACGGGCACCTCGTGAGGTACCCCGCCTTGATCTCTCCGCCTCCTCGCGAGCCAGCCTGATGAGGTCATGCCTGAGGAAGCTCCGTGTCGTCCGCCCCACGAGGCTTGGCCCCTCGCAAGGGTCTTGGGTCTGTGTTGATGAAGATGGGCCGCACTGGGCCCCCTTTTGAGCCACGCCGTAGGCCGCAGGCAGGCAAGTCTGGGGACCCCCGTTCCCAGAACGCTGACACAAGCCTGAGAGATGCATAGCACTATGAATTTTCAAACTTTTTGGTAACTTGTTGCCAAAGGGGGAGAAATGTGTATAGATCATAGGCTTCGAGAGGGTGTTTTGCTTCTTTGCCTTTGGTTGAACTTTTTATTGTGTGAGATACTTGTGTGATGATGTGATTGATCATTTGCTACCTTAATGCTTGTTTAGATGATACTATCTTTTATATCCATACATGATCATTCACTTGATCGGTGATGAGTCGTGCTCTTAATTTCTATCATTTTGAGCGCTCCACCAAGATGTATGTGACATGGAAGAGTAACCCATGATCCTAATCGATTGTGCATTTGCATTCAAAAGCAAATTTTAAAAAGTGCACAAATTTCGGGGGGGCTCTTGCTTATCACATACTTCTCAAAGCGACGATGTTTTTCAATGTTATTATCATTTGTCGAAGCTTTGATCTATATGTTGTCATCAATTACCAAAAAGGGGGACATTGAAAGTGCAACTATCCCTGGGTGGTTTTGGTAATTCCTAACAACATATAGCCCATTGAGCTAATGCTATTTCAAGATAAATATTTCAGGAAAGCTCAATGTTTGGCATGGCATGGATCAAAAAGTGGACCTCTCAAAATACTAGAACACATGTTGGCTCAAGCTCAAGATTCTAGATTTTACTTTTAGTGATCCTAGATCACATTGAGTCCATAGGAAAAGCCAATACTATTAAAAGGGGATGAGGTGTTGCTTAATGAGTTACTTGCTCAAAATGCTTAGTGATATGCTCCAAAACCCCCCAACTACTTTCTCACATCCACATATGTCCCAAACCAAAAGTCAAACTCGGCCCCACCGAAATTTCCTACCCGGCGCCACCGAGTTCACTTGACATAGCCACTGCCACAAACCCTAGTCATTTCGGTCTCACCGATAGGGATCTCGGTCTCACCGAGATGGGATTGCAACCTCTCTGTTTCCCTTCATAACGTTTCGGTCCAACCAAGATGAGCGATCGGTCCCACCAAGATTGCAATGCAAACTCTCTATTTCCCCTTCGTAACGTTTTGGTCTAACCGAGATGAGCGAATCGGTCCCACCGAGTTTGCCTGACCAACTCTCTGTTTTCCTATTACCAAAATCGGTCCCACCAAGTTTGTGTAATCTGTCTCACCGATATTACGTTATGCCCTAACCCTAATGGAATCGGTCCCACTGAGTTGACATGTCGGTCCCACCGAAAATCCTAACGTTCACATTTTGAACTAAATTGGTCTGACCGAGTTTCATGATTCGGTCCCACCGAGTTTGGTGATTTGTGTGTAACGGTTAGATTTTGTGTGAAGGCTATATATAACCCTCCTCCCACTCTTCATTGATGGAGAGAGCCATCAGAACATGACTACACTTCCAACTTGCATTTTCTGAGAAAGAACCACCTACACTTGTGTTGAGGTCAAGATATTCCATTCCAACCACATAAATCTTGATCCCTAGCCTTCCCCAAGTTGTTTTCCACTCAAACCCTCTTTCCACCAAATCCAATCCTATGAGAGAGAGCTGAGTGTCGGGGAGACTATCATTTGAAGCACAAGAGCAAGGAGTTCATCATCAACACACCATCTATTAACTTTTGGAGAGTGGTGTCTCCTAGATTTGCTAGGTGTCACATGGGAGCCTCCGTCAAGATTGTGGACTTGAACCAAGGAGTTTGTAAGGGCAAGGAGATCGCCCACTTCATGAAGATCTACCCTAGTGAGGCAATTCCTTCGTGGGTGACGGCCATGGTGGGATAGACAAGGTTGCTTCTTCGGGGACCCTTCGTGGGTGGAGCCCTCCGTGGACTCGCACAACCGTTACCCTTCGTGGGTTGAAGTCTCCATCAACGTGGATGTACGATAGCACCACCTATCGGAACCACGCCAAAAATCTCCGTGTCTACATTGTGTTTGCTCCCTCCAAACTCCTCCCTTTACCTTCATATGCAATTGTTTTACATTCCACTGCTATACTCTTAGAATTGCATGTGTAGGTTGATTACTTGACTTGTGCTAAGTTGTTAAAATCTGCCAAGACTTAGAATTGGGAAAAGGCTAGTTTTTTATTTGGTCAAGTAGTCTAATCACCCCCCCCTCTAGACATACTTTCGATCCTACAGTGCCAAAAGAGGGAAGGCGGTTCATGGTTTGGAGGTGGACTTTCTACGCAATCAGCACCCCCGATCCTGGCGTGCTGCCAGGGGTTTTCTCCGTTTCCTCCGGAAGCTTCTAAACGCCCCCAGCAGCATGTTCCTGCTCCTCCATAGCAGTGATCTTGGCGACCTCATCTGGAGCATCTTTCCCTATGTTGGCCACCTCTTCCAGCAGTTCAGGCTCTTCGATCAGAGGGTCTGCAATCAAAGACAAAAAACAATGATAAGGGCATAGAATCATTGGCAAGCCAGGGACATGGAGCGAAATGGTAAGAGCAGTAGAACACAAAAGAGCAAATGAATTACCCGGAGATGCCTGCCATGGAGGAGCTTTGGTTTCCCCAGCAACGTCAGTTGTCGGGCCATGGCCACCATCCCCTCCCTCGGTAACCACATCGTCATCTTGGGTGGATCCTACCATGGAGGCCCTCACCGGGGATTCCTTGGATCGATCGGCGGGCGGAGTGGGCCCTCCTGGAAGGATTCGCCCTGAGTGACCTCCCCTCCTCCCCTGGCCGAGGAGGTGGGGCACTCTCCTACATCACCTTTGGCAGGAGGAACCAGTCATGTGCTTTCAAGATGGGGGTTGTGCTTGGGGCTTGGCGTCATATCAATTGTGCTGCTTCCCGCCAAACCCGTACCCTCCGTGGACTTCGGCAACTCCGCCTTCCTGAGCCGTTTGACCCGATGGATGAGGGTCTCGCCTTCCTCCTCCTCCTTCTTGGCAAAGACAGCAAGCAAGACTAGTCAGCAAGTAGGAGAACATACATAAATTGCAGCAAGGAAAGGAGAGTGTTCTTTCTTACTCTTCATCAATAAGCATGGAGCTCAAACAAGAACTCCATAGACAGTGAGGGCGCCCTGCTCCTCTTCAGGGTCGGAGGAACAGAGCTTCCCGGCAACTTCGAGCCTTGTTGAGGCACAGGGGGGTCTGACAAGGATGAGCTATGCGAGGAGCTCGAGCCAGACTAGGAGCTGGAATCGGCTCCCGTGGCTGCCAGTTGCTTGGCAGGAGCGGTACTGGCCCCGGAAAGGCGAGAGGACTATTGGTGCACCATGTCCGGCTTGCTACCCATGGAGGTAGTCTTCTTTACCTTCTTGGCGGTAGGTGCCGGATCAAGAGCCGTTGCTCCCCAGCTAGCCACCCGCCTACGAGGGCGCTGGTCCAAGATTGGCTCCGGGGCTTGAAGGCATGCTACGAGCCACTCCTCCCCATGCTGCTCCGCTTCCTCAGCTCCGTCCTCTTCCTGGGCCTCAGCTGCCACGGCGTTTTAAGCCTCAATCCCGGCAGGCTCATCCCCGGCGGCTCTCCCCCGGCAGGATCGTCCCCGGCAGCCTCCTCTGTGGCATGTGCCTCGCTTCTACCATGAGAGGAGCCTTCGTCCTCAGCCTCCTCCTCCGCTTTCCCGGCCTTAGCCTTTGCGGCAGCCCGGAGTGTCTTGTCCTCCTCGATCCGGCTCTTGATGAATGCCTCCTCCACCTTGGAGGTGCGCTTGAACATATTGGTCTCCACCCTGGTAGCCCTTTCCACTAGGCTGGAGGTCCACACAAGCTCTTCATTAAGCTTGGGTAACTGCCAATCACCCGAAACTCCATGAGCATTGCAATCTGGCATCCATTTCATAATTTGGTCCCGGGCGAAGTTGATGTTCAGTGGGATGACGCTTGCCGGCAACTTGAACGGCCCAAGGCTACCAAACAGTTGTTCGCACAGCCAAGCATGAACGTAGACTGATAGATTGTTGGTCAGGTCAGGGTACAACCTCATCCTGTCTGCAGCATCTCTGTACTTCTAGGTAAACCTGTCCCTCTTCTACAGTGACGCAATGTAGCGTCAGAGGAAGTCGGCCCCCACATGTCTCATGGTCACCTAGTGGCCTTTAGGCGGGTAATCCTGTTTATTGTCGGGCAGAGCCTATCATCAGTAAGGCCAAATTCCCTCCATTCGTTGTCACGCACAATGCATTCTGTCCGGGCCTAGCAAAAATACGGGGCTTCCTTGTCCTGGATCCAGCACTAGTCTGCCCTCCATTCCTCCCATCTGCCGCGCTGCTGACCGGTGAGATAACCCCAATTTTCACTTGCCACCCGAGGCATCCAGCTTATGTTCCCAGAATGGTGGGCTTTGTTCTCCACCCACAGGAGGAAATAGTGCCTGAACAGATCAACATTGGGGGCGACCCCGACAAAGTTCTCACACAAATGGGCAAAAATCACCATTCATGCCATTTCATTTGGCGTGAAGTCCAGGAGGTGGAATCCATAGATCACCATCATCGCTTCGAAGAAATCCAAGAAGGGAGGACAGAGGCCGCAGATGAAGTATGCGCAAAATAATCGATACGAATCCGGGGGTCCTCTTTCCCCTCCGCTAGAACCTTTGGTGCGCCATGCCCCTTTGGAACCTCCTCCCTCATAGATATCCATACCTTGCTTTCAATACGTCACCGTCCAGATTCGATGGGAAGAAGACCACATCTCCCATTCACTTCTTGTCCAGCTCTGCCGCCCTCTTCTTGCTCCCCTCCGCGGCCACCTCCTTCACGGCAGTCGCCTGCTTCCCCTTGGGGCGGCGGTTTTCTTTCCCATCTTCTCAAGCTGTGGCGGGGATGGGGAAAGGAAACTGGATGAGGATCATAAGAGAATGTGGGCAAGGAGGGAGAGCAGTTGCTTGGCTTGCGGGAGAAGATGATGGAAGGGCGAGGCGGACGATGAATGAGCAGTGCCCATTCGCGTTTTTCTCCTTTAAGGGAAAAGGCGTGGGGGAGGGAGCGACTCTTCAGAAAGTTACCATTCTACATTAACTGCTATAGTACCATGACCCCATGCCCCGTGGTAATTGCGCGAAGTGGACGTTGGATTGACTGGTCGTCATGATGAACTGTTGCGTGCGCAGCGTTCCCTTACCATGTGTCTGAGCACTGTTTGGGGCCTAACCCAACGTGCCCAGTGACACGTATGGCTCAGGCGTGTGGGCTTTTGTCGGGGTACACAATCAGGGGTGTATGTTTCCCCTGACTTGTGCAGGAACAGCAGGCCTCCGGTCCGGCAACACTCGACATTCAAGACAAAACCAAGCCGGAGAGATAGCTCTTCGAGGAATCAAAGGGCGGATCAAGAAGACCAAGTCAAGCTAAAGGAGCAAGATACCACTAAGGAAAAACCTCCCTTGCTGGGCAGGCGAGCCTGGCGGGGTCGAGGTTGCCCCAAAGACAAGTCTCAAGACCACCCCAACAAGCTTGCCGGGGACGCCGAGGGCGGATTACCCCGCCAAGACTCGACCGCTCCACCTCACAGCAACGCAAGTCACCAATCGGTGCGGTGTCAAGCCCCCAAGTGACCAAGTGGCTGTTATTTGGCACGTGGCAGCAACTTCTGAAGGAAATCACCACCAAATGACACCCGTCTAGAGACGTGTCATGCTGGCAAGCGAGAAGGTGGCGGAGCGGCACGGCAAGGCTTGCCGGGTTCCTCCATGATGTGACACCAAGCAGTGCATTTAATGCACCTTGTCCTGTCTGCAGAGTTAGGTATGATATCAATGTTTGTTATCTAATCAGTACACGATGACTGATTTTCCATTGTGGTGTGACCCCGTGACCTATAAAAGGAGGGTCGTGGCAACCTTAGAATGGATTTGGACCTTTGTACACTCATACGCGCGCAGCTGCTCTCGCCTCGAGGCAACCTTGCTGGGCAAGAGCGTTGCGTCTCCACCACGGTCCCCTGATCAATCCACCAAAGCAGGAGTAGGGTCTTACACCTTGCAACGACCCGAACCAGGGTAAAAACTGCCCGTGTGATCGCTGTCGTGCTGCTCTGTGCTCTCCGCTCTTTGTGCAACATGCTTTTCCCCCTAGCCGAACCACAAGGGGCTGATGGTCCCATATGTACCCGTGTTTTCCCATGACATAGATATACCCATACCTACTCAAATCATCTGTGAAGGTCCGAAAATAACGATACCCGCCGCATGCCTCAACACTCATTGGACCGCATACATCAATATGTATTATTTCCACTAAGTCATTAGCTCGCCCATTGTTCTGGAGAATGGAGTTTTAGTCATCTTTCCCATGAGGCATGGTTCACAAGTATCAAATGATTCATAATCAAGTGATTCCAAAAGTCCATAACACAATCAAACTTAGGTGTTATACCTCACTCCTTACCTTCGTCGAGGTCCCAATCTTCAGAGTTGCGTTAAATTCTTTCCAATAAATCCCATTTGAATTCAATAGTCATCATCATAAAAGATCCAGTACAAGAAGTATTGAGAATGGAGCGATTACTAAGAGAAAGCCGAGCATAAAAATTTTAAATCATCCTTTCTCTTGAGAGCTCATGATTGGGGCATGAATATAACATTGACTTAAGCCTCCCCCAAGCTTGAGCGATGCTTTCTCCTTCGCGAGGCCAAAAATTATATATATAATTCCTATCACTATGAACAAGATGCATATGATAAAACTTCTAATGAAATTCCAATTTCAATTGCTTGTAGTCCCATGATCCCATATCATCACATAGCCTATACCATGTCAATGCCTCTCCCTTCAAAGATAAAGGGAAGACATTCTTCTTGATAACATCATTGGGCATACCTGCAAGCTTAAATAATCCATAAACTTCATCCACATAGATTAGGTGTAAATCAGGATGCAATGTTCCATCTCCTGCAAAAGGATTAGCTAGCAGTTTCTCTATCATACCCGAAGGAATTTCAAAGTAAACATTTTTAGTAGGTTCAGTAGGTTGAGGAGCAACTATTTGTTCTACTGGTCGGGGTGAAGATATCCCAAACAAGCCCCTCAAAGGATTATGTTCCATAGTAACAAGTAACAGTAAATTTCAGCACACTATATAAATTTTTCCTTACCAAATTCCACCTACCAAAGGCGCTTCACTCCCCGGCAACAACGCCAGAAAAGAGTCTTGATGACCCACACGTATATGGGATCTATTGTAGTCCTTTCGATAAGTAAGAGTGTCGAACCCAACGAGGAGCATAAGGAAATGATAAGCAGTTTTCAGTAAGGTATTCTCTGCAAGCACTGAAATTATCTGTAACAGATAGTTTTGTGATAAGGTAATTTGTAACGAGTAGAAAGTAATAAAAGTAAATAAGGTGCAGAAAGATGGCCCAATCCCTTTTGTAGCAAAGGAAAGCCTGGACAAACTCTTATATGAAGTAAAGCGCTCCCGAGGACACATGGGAATTATCGTCAAGCTAGTTTTCATCACGCTCATATGATTCGCGTTCGGTACTTTGATAATTTGATATGTGGGTGGACCGGTGCTTGGGTACTGTCCTTACTTGTACAAGCATCCCACTTATGATTAACCCCCATTGCAAGCATCCACAACTACAACAGAAGTATTAAGGTAAACCTAACCATAGCATGAAACATATGGATCCAAATCAGCCCCTTACGAAGCAACGCATAAACAAGCGTTTAAGCTTCTGTCACTCTAGAAACCCATCATCTACTTATTACTTCCCAATGCCTCCCTCTAGGCCCAAACAATGGTGAAGTGTCATGTAGTCGACGTTCACATGACACCACTAGAGGGAGGACAACATACATCTCATCAAAATATCGAACGAATACCAAATTCACATGACTACTTATAGCAAGACTTCTCCCATGTCCTCAGGAACAAACGTAACTACTCACAAAGCATATTCATGTTCATAATCAGAGGGGTATTAATATGCATAATGGATCTGAACATATGATCTTCCACCAAGTAAACCAACTAACATCAACTACAAGGAGTAATCAACACTACTAGCAACCCACAGGTACCAATCTAAGGTTTGGATACAAAGATTGGATACAAGAGATGAACTAGGGTTTGAGATGAGATGATGCTGGTGAAGATGTTGATGGAGATTGACCCCCTCCCAATGAGAGGATCGTTGGTGATGATGGTGGTGATGATTTCCCCCTCCTGGAGGGAAGTTTCCCCGGCAGAACAGCTCTGCCGGAGCCCTAGATTGGTTCCGCCAAGGTTCCGCCTCATGGCGGCGGAGTTTCTTCTCCAAAGCTTGCTTCTGATTTTTTCCTCGATGGAAGACTTGATATAGCAGAAGATGGGCATCGGAGGGCCACCAGGGGGCCCACGAGGCAGGGGCGCGCCCAGGGGGTAGGACGCGCCCCCCACCCTCGTGGCCAGGGTGTGGCCCCCTTCTGGAACTTTCTTCGCTCAGTATTTTATATATATTCTGGAAATAACTTCCGTGAAGTTTCAGGACTTTTGGAGCTGTGCAGAATAGGTCTCTAATATTTTCTCTTTTTCTAGCCCAGAATCCCAGCTGCCGGCATTCTCCCTCTTCATGTAAACCTTGTAAAATAAGAGAGAATAGGCATCAGTATTGTGACATAATGTGTAATAACATCCCATAATGCAATAAATATCGATATAAAAGCATGATGCAAAATGTGTTGGGGAACGTAGCAATAATTCAAAATTTTCCTACGTGTCACCAAGATCAATCTATGGAGTCATCTAGCAACGAGGGAGGAGTGGATCTACATACCCTTGTAGATCGCGTGCGGAAGCGTTCAAGAGAACGGGGTTGATGGAGTCGTACTCGTCGTGATCCAAATCACCGATGATCCTAGCGCCGAACGGACGACACCTCCGCGTTCAACACACGTACAGAGCAGCGACGTCTCCTCCTTCTTGATCCAGCAAGGGGGAGGAGAGGTTGATGGAGATCCAGCAGCACGACGGCGTGGTGGTGGAAGTAGCGGGATTCCAACAGGGCTTCGCCAAGCGCTGCGGGAGGAGGGAGATGTGTCATGGGAGGGAGAGGGAGGCGCCAGGGCTTAGGTGTTGCTGCCCTCCCTTCCCCCACTATATATAGGGCCAAGGGAGAGGGGGGGCGCAGCCTTGGCCCTTCCTCCAAGGAAGGGTGCGGCCAAGGGTGGAGTCCATCCTCCCCAAGGCACCTAGGAGGTGCCTTCCCCCTTTAGGACTCTTCCTTTCCCTTATCTCTTGGCGCATGGGCCTCTTGGGGCTGGTGCCCTTGGCCCATATAGGCCAAGGCACACACCCCTACAGCCCACGTGGCCCCCGGGGCAGGTGGACCCCCTTGGTGGACCCCCGGACCCCTTTCGGCACTCCCGGTACAATACCGATAATGCGCGAAACTTTTCCGACGACCAAAACAAGACTTCCCATATATAAATCTTTACCTCCGGACCATTCCGGAACTCCTCGTGACGTCCGAGATCTCATCTGGGACTCCGAACAACTTTCGGGTTACCGCATACTAATATCTCTATAACCCTAGCGTCACCGAACCTTAAGTGTGTAGACCCTACGGGTTCGGGAGACATGCAGACATGACCAAGATGACTCTCCGGTCAATAACCAACAGCGGGATCTGGATACCCATGTTGGCTCCCACATGTTCCATGATGATCTCATTGGATGAACCACGATGTCAAGGACTTAATCAATCCCGTATACAATTCCCTATGTCTATCGGTACAATACTTGCCCGAGATTCGATCGTCGGTATCCCGATACCTTGTTCAATCTCGTTACCGGCAAGTCTCTTTACTCGTTCCGTAACACATCATCGCGTGATCAACTCCTTGATCACATTGTGCACATTATGATGATGTCCTACCGAGTGGGCCCAGAGATACCTCTCCGTCACACGGAGTGACAAATCCCAGTCTCGATTCGTGCCAACCCAACAGACACATTCGGAGATACCCGTAGTGCACCTTTATAGTCACCCAGTTACGTTGTGACGTTTGGCACAACCAAAGTATTCCTACGGTATCCGGGAGTTGAACAATCTCATGGTCTAAGGAAATGATACTTGACATTAGAAAAGCTTTAGCATATGAACTACATGATCTTGTGCTAAGCTTAGGATTGGGTCTTGTCCATCACATCATTCTCCTAATGATGTGATCCCGTTATCAACGACATCCAATGTCCATGGTCAGGAAACCGTAACCATCTATTGATCAACGAGCTAGTCAACTAGAGGCTTACTAGGGACATGGTGTTGTCTATGTATCCACACATGTATCTAAGTTTCCTATCAATACAATTCTAGCATGGATAATAAACGATTATCACGAACAAGGAAATATAATAATAATCAATTTATTATTGCCTCTAGGGCATATTTCCAATAGTCTCCCACTTGCACTAGAGTCAATAATCCAGTTCACATCGCTATGTGATTAACACTCAAGGTCACATCCCCATGTGACTAACACCCAAAGAGTTTACTAGAGTCAAGAATCTAGTTCACATTACCATGTGATCAACACTCGATGAGTTCTGGGTTTGATCATGTTATGCTTGTGAGAGATGTTATAGTCAACGGGTCTGAATCTTTCAGATCCGTGTGTGCTTTACAAATCTCTATGTCATCTCCCAGATGCAGCTACCACGTTCTATTTGGAGCTATTCCAAATAACTGTTCTACTATACGAATCCAGTCTACTACTCAGAATAATCTGGATTAGTGTCAAAGTTTGCATCGGCGTAACCCTTTACGACAAACTCTTTTACCACCTCCATAATCGAGAAAATTCCTTAGTCCACTAGTTACTAAGGATAACTTTGACCGCTGTCCTGTGATCTATTCTTGGATCACTCTTGTACCCCTTGACTGACTCATGGCAAGGCACACTTCAGGTGCGGTACACAGCATAGCATACTGTAGAGAGCCTATGATAAAAGCATAGGGGACGACCTTCGTCCTTCCTCTTTCTTCTGCCGTGGTCGAGCTTTAAGTCTTAACTTCATACCTTACAACTCAGGCAAGAACTCCTTCTTTGAGTGATCCATCTTGAACACCTTCAAGATCATGTCAAGGTATGTGCTCATTTGAAAGTACCATTAAGCGTTTTGATCTATCCTTATAGATCTTGATGCTCAATGTTCAAGTAGCTTAATCCAGACTTTCCATTGAAAAACACTTCCAAATAACCCTATATGCTTTCCAGAAATTCTACGTCATTTCTGATCAACAATATGTCAACAACATATATTCATCAGAAATTCTATAGTGCTCCCACTCACTTCTTTGGAAATACAAGTTTCTCATAAACTTTGTATAAACCCAAAATCTTTGATCATCATCAAAGCATACATTCCAACTCCGAGATGCTTACTCCAGTCCCTAGAAGGATTGCTGGAGCTTTGCATACTTATTAGCATCTTTCAGGATTGACAAAACCTTCCGGTTTGTATCACATACAACCTTTCCTCAAAAAACGTCGAGGAAACAATGTTTTGACATCCTATCTGCAAGATTTAATAAATAATGCAGTAATCGCTAATATAATTCCAACAGACTCTTAGCATCGCTACGAGTGAGAAAGTCTCATCGTAGTCAACTCCTTGAACTTGTCGGAAAACATCTTAACGACAAGTCGAGCTTTCTTAATGGTGACATTTACCATCATTATCCGTCTTCCTTTTAAAATCCATCTGCACTCAATAGCCTTACGACCATCGAGTTGTTCTGCCAAAGTCTACACTTTGTTTTCATACATGGATCCTTTCTCGGATTTTATGGCCTCGAGCCATTTATCGGAATCCGAGCCCACCATCGCTTCTCCATAGCTCGTAGGTTCATTGTTGTCTAGCAACATGACTTCCAAGACAGGATTACGTACCACTCTGAAGTAGTACGCATCCTTGTCATCCTACGAGGTTTGGTAGTGACTTGATCTGAAGTTTCATGATCACTATCATAAGCTTCCACTTCAATTGGTGTAGGTGCCACAGGAACAACTTCCTGTGCCCTGCCACACACTAGTTGAAGAGACGGTTCAATAACCTCATCAAGTCTCCACCATCCTCCCACTCAATTCTTTCGAGAGAAACTTTTCCTCGAGAAAGGACCCGATTCTAGAAACAATCCCTTATTGCTTTCGAATCTGAGACAGGAGGTATACCCAACTGTTTTGGGTGTCCTATGAAGATGCATTTATCCGCTTTGGGTTCGAGCTTATCAGCCTGAAACCTTTTCACATAAGCGTCGCAGCCCCAAACTTTTAAGAAATGACACCTTAGGTTTCTCTAAACCATAGTTCATACGGTGTCATCTCATCGGAATTACGTGGTGCCCCTTTTAAAGTGAATGTGGTTGTCTCTAATGCCTAACCCATAAACTATTGTGGTAATTCGATAAGAGACATCATGGTATGCATCATATCCAATAGGGTGCAGTTATGATGTTCGGACACACCATCACACTATGGTGTTCCAGGCTGTATTAGTTGTGAAACAATTTCCACAATGTCTTAATTCTGTGCCAAACTCGTAATTCAGATATTCATCTCTATGATCATATCATAGATCTTTTATCCTCTTGTCACGACGATCTTTCAACTTCACCCTGAAATTACTTGAACCTTTCAATAATTTAGACTCGTGATTTATCAAGTAAATATACTCAACATCTACTCAAATCATCTGTGAAGTAAGAACATAACGATATCCACTACATGCCTCAGCACTCATTGGATTGCACACATAAAAATGTATTACTTCCAACAAGTTGCTTTCTAGTTCCATTTTACTGAAAACGAGGCTTTCAGTCATCTTGCCCATGTGGTATGATTTGCATGTCTCAAGTGATTCAGAATCAAGTGAGTCCAAACGGTCCATTTGCATGGAGTTTCTTCATGCATATACACCAATAGACATGGTTCGCATGTCTCAAACCTTTCAAAACAAGTGAGCCCAAAGATCCATCAACATGGAGCTTCTTCATGCGTTTTATACCGATATGACTTACGTGGCAGTGCCACAAGTAGGTGGTACTATCATTACTATCTTTTGGCATGAACATGTGTATCACTACGATCAAGATTCAATAAACCATTCATTTCAGGTGTAAGACCATTGAAGGTATTATTCAAATAAACAGAGTAACCATTATTCTCTTTAAATGAATAACCGTATTGCGATAGACATAATCCAATCATGTCTATGCTCAACGCAAACACCAATCTCGATGGTAGAGGGAGCGTGTGATGCTTGATCATATCAACATTGGAAACACTTCCAACACATATCGTCAGCTCACCTTTAGCTAGTCTCCGTTTATTCTGTAGCTTTTATTTCGAGTTACTAACACTTAGCAACCGAACCGGTATCTAATACCCTGGTGCTACTAGGAGTACTAGTAAAGTACACATCAACACAATGTATATCCAATATACTTCTATCGACCTTGCCAGCCTTCTCATCTACCAAGTATCTAGGGTAATTCTGCTCCAGTGGTTGTTCCCCTTATTACAGAAGCACTTAGTCTCGGGTTTGGGTTCAACCTTGGGTTTCTTCACTAGAGCAGCAGCTGAATTGCCGTTTCATGAAGTATCCCTTCTTTCCCTTGCCCTTCTTGAAACTAGTGGTTTCACCAACCATCAACAATTGATGCTCCTTCTTGATTTCTACTTTTGTGGTGTCAAACATCGCGAATATCTCAAGGACCATCATATATGTCCCTGATATATCATAGTTCATCACGAAGCTCTAGCAGCTTGGTGGTAATGACTTCGGAGAAACATCACTATCTTATCTGGAAGATCAACTCCCACTCGATTCAAATGATTGTTGTACTTAGACAATCTGAGCACAAGCTCAACAATTGAGCTTTTCTCCCTTAGTTGCAGGCTAAGAAAATCGTCGGAGGTCTTATACCTCTTGACGTGGGCACGAGCCTGAAATCCCAATTTCAGACCTCGAAACATCTCATATGTTTCACGACGTTTCAAAACGTCTTCGGTGCCTCAACTCTAAACCATTTAACTGAACTATCATGTAGTTATCAAAATGTGTATGTCAGATGTTCGCAACATCCACAGACGACGTTCGAGGTTCAGCACACTGAGCGGTGCATTAAGGACATAAGCCTTGTATGAAGCAATGAGGACAATCCTCAGTTTACGGACCTAGTCCACATAATTGCTACTATCAACTTTCAACTAAATTTTCTCTAGGAACATATCTAAATAGTAGAAACGAAACGTGAGCCATGACATAATTTGCGAAGACCTTTTGACTATGTTCAGGATAATTAAGTTCATCTTATGAACTCCCACTCAGATAGACATCCCTCTAGTCATCTAAGTGATTACATGATCCGAGTCAACTAGGCCGTGTCCGATCATCACGTGAGACGGACTAGTCAACATCGGTGAACATCTTCATGTTGATCGTATCTTCTATACGACTCATGCTCGACCTTTCGGTCTCTTGTGTTCCCAGGCCATGTCTGTACATGCTAGGCTCGTCAAGTTAACCTAAGTGTTTTGCATGTGTTCCGAGGCCATGTCTGTACATGCTAGGCTCGTCAACACCCGTTGTATTCGAACGTAAGAATCTATCACACCCGATCATCACGTGGTGCTTCGAAACGACGAACTTTCGCAACGGTGCACAGTTAGGGGGAACACCTTCTTGAAATTTTAGTGAGGGATCATCTTATTTACTACCGTCGTTCTAAGAAAATAAGATGTATAAACATGATAAACATCACATGCAATCAAATAGTGACATGATATGGCCAATATCATATTGCTCCTTTTGATCTTCATCTTCGGGGCTCCATGATCATCATCGTCACCGGCATGACACCATGATCTCCATCATCATGATCTCCATCATCATGTCTCCATGAAGTTGCCTCGCCAACTATTACTTCTACTACTACAGCTAACGGTTAGCAATAAAGTAAAGTAATTACATGACGTTTATGTTGACACGCAGGTCATAAATAAATTAAGACAACTCCTATGGCTCCTGCCGGTTGTCATACTCATCGACATGCAAGTCGTGATTCCTATTACAAGAACATGATCATCTCATACATCACATATATCATTCATCACATCCTTTGGCCATATCACATCACATAGCATACCCTGCAAAAACAAGTTAGATGTCCTCTAATTGTTGTTTGCATGTTTTACGTGGCTGCTATGGGTTTCTAGCAAGAACGTTTCTTACCTACGCAAAGACCACAATGTGATATGCCAATTGCTATTTACCCTTCATAAGGACCCTTTTCATCGAATCTGATCCGACTAAAGTGGGAGAGACAGACACCCGCCAGCCACCTTATACAACTAGTGCATGTCAGTCGGTGGAACCGGTCTCACGTAAGCGTACGTGTAAGGTTGGTCCGGGCCGCTTCATCCCACAATGCCGCCGAATCAAGATTGGACTAGTAACGGTAAGCATATTGAACAAAATCAACGCCCACAACTACTTTGTGTTCTACTCGTGCATAGAATCTACGCAATAGACCTAGCTCTGATGCCACTGTTGGGGAACGTAGCAATAATTCAAAATTTTCCTACGTGTCACCAAGATCAATGTATGGAGTCATCTAGAAACGAGGGAGGAGTGGATCTACATACCCTTTTAGATCGCACGCGGAAGCGTTCAAGAGAACGGGGTTGATGGAGTCGTACTTGTCGTGATCCAAATCACCGATGATCCTAGCGCCGAACGGACGGCACCTCCGCGTTCAACACACGTACGGAGCAGCGACATCTCCTCCTTCTTGATCCAGCAAGGGGGGAGGAGAGGTTGATGGAGATCCAGCAGCACGACGGCGTGGTGGTGGAAGTAGCGGGATTCCAACAGGGCTTCGCCAAGCGCTGTGGGAGGAGGGAGATGTGTCATGGGAGGGAGAGGGAGGCGCCAGGGCTTAGGTGTTGCTGCCCTCCCTTCCCCCACTATATATAGGGCCAAGGGAGAGGGGGGGCGCAGCCTTGGCCCTTCCTCCAAGGAAGGGTGCGGCCAAGGGAGGAGTCCATCCTCCCCAAGGCACCTAGGAGGTGCCTTCCCCCTTTAGGACTCTTCCTTTCCCTTATCTCTTGGCGCATGGGCCTCTTGGGGCTGGTGCCCTTGGCCCATATAGGACAAGGTGCACACCCCTACAGCCCACGTGGCCCCCGGGGCAGGTGGACCCCCTTGGTGGACCCCCGGACCCCTTTCGGCACTCCCGGTACAATACCGATAATGCGCGAAACTTTTCCGGCGACCAAAACAAGACTTCCCATATATAAATCTTTACCTCCGGACCATTCCGGAACTCCTCGTGACGTCCAGGATCTCATCCGGGACTCCGAACAACTTTCGGGTTACCGCATACTAATATCTCTATAACCCTAGCGTCACCAAACCTTAAGTGTGTAGACCCTACGGGTTCGGGAGACATGCAGACATGACCGAGATGACTCTCCGGTCAATAACCAACAGCGGGATCTGGATACCCATGTTGGCTCCCACATGTTCCACGATGATCTCATCGGATGAACCACGATGTCAAGGACCTAATCAATCCCGTATACAATTCCCTTTGTCTATCGGTACAATACTTGCCCGAGATTCGATCGTCGGTATCCCGATACCTTGTTCAATCTCGTTACCGGCAAGTCTCTTTACTCGTTCCGTAACACATCATCCCGTGATCAACTCCTTGATCACATTGTGCACATTATGATGATGTCCTACCGAGTGGGCCCAAAGATACCTCTCCGTCACACGGAGTGACAAATCCCAGTCTCGATTCGTGCCAACCCAACAGACACTTTTGGAGATACCCGTAGTGCACCTTTATAGTCACCCAGTTACGTTGTGACGTTTGGCACACCCAAAGTATTCCTACGGTATCCGGGAGTTGCACAATCTCATGGTCTAAGGAAATGATACTTGACATTAGAAAAGCTTTAGCATACGAACTACATGATCTTGTGCTAGGCTTATGATTGGGTCTTGTCCATCACATCATTCTCCTAATGATGTGATCCCATTATCAATGACATTCAATGTCCATGGTCAGGAAACCGTAACCATCTATTGATCAACGAGCTAGTCAACTAGAGGCTTACTAGGGACATGGTGTTGTCTATGTATCCACACATGTATCTGAGTTTCCTATCAATACAATTCTAGCATGGATAATAAACGATTATCACGAACAAGGAAATATAATAATAATCAATTTATTATTGCCTCTAGGGCATATTTCCAACAAAATGGACGTATCAACTCCCCCAAGCTTAGACCTCGCTTGTCCTCAAGTGAAAGTCGATATCGAAAAATGTGTCCACATGTTTAGAGATAGAGGTGTGGATAAAATAAAGTACGGACATGAGGGCATCATGATCATTCTTAGAACAGCAACATATATATATATATATATAGTCATATGATCTCTTATGCTAAAGTAACAATTCAATCACAATTTCAAGTATGAATCATAAACTTCATTGAGAACAAACAAACTCTAATCTCAGTCATTGAGGCAATTGCAATTTATCATAACATAGTGAAGAGTCAATATAAGAGCTTTTCAGCAAGTCCACATACTCAACCATCTTTTAGTCTTTCATAATTGCTAACACTCATGCGATACTTATGGTTATGAAGTTTTAATCGGACACAGAGAAAGATAGGGGCTTATAGTTTTGCCTCCCAACGTTTTACCTCAAGGGTAATGTCAACAAAAATAGTTCATGAAAACCCACATCCAATTAGCCATATATATCATGATCTTTCCAACACATTGTGCTTGCCAAAGGATAAAATGTAAAAAGGAAAGGTGAAGATCACCATGACTCTTTGCATGAAGTATAAGACAAGAATAAAAGATAGGCCCTTCGCAGAGGGAAGCAGAGGTTGTCATGCACTTTTATGGTTGGATGCACGAAATCTTAATGTGAAAGAACGTCACTTTATATTCCCACTTGTGATCTGGACATTTATTATGCAGTCTGTCGCTTTTATTTCTTCCATATCAAAAGATTGTATAAAGCTTATTTTCTCCACACTAATAAGTCATACATATTTAGAGGGCAATTTTTATTGCATGCACCAATGACAACTTACTTGATGGATCTTACTCAATCCATAGGTAGATATGGTGGACTCTCATGGCAAAACTGGGTTTAGGGATATTTGGAAGCACAAGTAGTATCTCTACTTGGTGCAAAGAAATTGGCTAGCAAGAGAGGTAAAGGCAAGCTCAACATGTTGGATGATCCATGACAATATAATTTATCTCATATGTAAGAAAACATAACCCATTACGTTGTCTTCCTTGTCCAACATCAACTCTTTAGCATGTCATATTTTAATTAGTGCTCACAATTATAGAAGATGTCCAAGATAGTATATTTATATGTGAACCTCTCTTTCTTTATTACTTCCTATTAATTGCAACAATGACCAAAACTATGTTTGTCAACTCTCAACAACTTTTATTCATCATACTCTTTATATGTGAGCTCATTACTCTCCGTAAGATCCATATGATCTCTTTATTTCTTTTTATTTCTTCTCTTTTATTTTATTCCCTCAAGATCATAGCAAAATAATCAAGCCCTTGACTCAACACTAATCTTTATTATATATAGCTCACGGACTCGATTACATAGAAAGATCATAAAGCAAAAATCACAACTAAGTCATACTAAAACTTTATTATACTAGATCAAGATATTATCAAAAGGATCAAACTAAGAAAAACGGTAAGATAAAAGTGATGGTGATACGACACCGGGGCACTCCCCCAAGCTTGGCAGTTGCCAAGGGGAGTGCCCATACCCGATGCTCAGTTCTTCTTTGTTGGTGAAGAAGGTGATGGTTTTGTTGATGGCATGGGCTTCTTCCTTAATTTGCACTTGAGGACACAATTTTGATCCCTTAGGTCATCGATCTCCTGCTCCAGGCTTAGTATCTTTTTGCATAATTCCTTCTTGTTTTCCTGCAAGAGGCGAAAAGGGATAAACTCGATCTTAGGTTTCTTTACTCTATCCAGGAGGCTTGACTTTTTGAACTCCACATGCATGTCCCCAGGTTGAGGTAATGGGACTTCATCTTCATCTGAGCTTGTCTCCTCCTTTCCCTTAGGTTCATAGTCCTCTTCTTCTTCCGTAGTCCAACCACAATGTTCCACATCCCCATTGACCTTAGGATCTGCAAGGTAATCAGCCACATAGCTTTCTCCTTCCGAATCCTCGGACGACATGTTGCTCAAATCTGCAGCAGGACAGCTCGAAACAAAGATAGGAGATATTTGCGTGGTACGGTGGTCAAAAACTTCGGGAGATTTTATAATGAATTTTTACCAACCAAAAAAAAGTACCGGGCAAGAAAACGGAGTCTGTAGAGCACACAAAGTGCCCACGAGGCAGGGGGCGCGCCCTCCACCCTCGTGGAAGCCCCGTGTCCTTTCCGGTCCGCTTCTTATTTTCCTATTTTCTTAAATATTCCAAAACGGAGAAAAGTTGCCATTAGAACAGTTTTGGAGTCGGTTTACTTACTGTGCCACGTACCTATTCCTTTTCGGAGTCTGAAACGTTCTGGAAAGTGTCTATTATGTATTCCTTCGGGGTTACGGTTTCAATAATATTAGTTTCAACATTTATGGGATTACCTGAGATATAATGTTTGATTCTTTGACCATTCACCACCCTCGGATTTGTGCCTTCGAAGTTGTTGATTTTTATGGCACCGGAACGGTAGATCTCCTCGATGACGTAAGGACCTTCCCATTTAGAGACAAGTTTGCCCGCAAAAAATCTTAAACGAGAGTTGTATAGCAATACAGAATCACCTACATTAAACTCACGCTTTTGTATCCTTTTATCATGCCATCTTTTAACTTTGTCTTTAAACAGATTGGCATTTTCATAGGCTTGGGTTCTCCATTCATCAAGTGAGCTAATGTCAAAAAGCCTCTTCTCACCGGCGAGTTTAAAGTCATAGTTGAGCTCTTTAATAGCCCAATATACCTTATGTTCTAATTCAAGAGGTAAGTGACATGCTTTACCATAAACCATTTTATATGGAGACATACCCATAGGATTTTTGTATGCAGTTCTATAGGCCCATAATGCATCATCAAGTTTCTTTGACCAATTCTTTCTAGATCTATTAACAGTCTTTTGCAAAATTAATTTAAGCTCTCTATTACTTAATTCTACTTGAACACTAGACTGTGGATGATATGGAGATGCAATTCTATGATTAACATCATACTTAGCAAGCATTTTACGAAAGGCACCATGAATAAAATGTGAACCACCATCAGTCATTAAGTATCTAGGGACTCCAAACCTCGGAAAAATAACTTCTTTAAGAATCTTAATAGAGGTGTTATGATCAGCACTACTAGTTGGAATAGCTTCTACCCACTTAGTAACGTAATCAATAGCAACTAAAATATGTGTATACCCATTAGAGGACAGAAAAGGTCCCATATAATCAAAGCCCCGAACATCAAATGGTTCAATAACGAGTGAATAATTCATAGGCATTGCTTGACGTCTACTAATATTACCAATTCTTTGACATTCATCACAAGATAAGACAAACTTACAGGCATCCTTGAAGAGAGTAGCCAATAAAAACCGGATTGCAATACCTTATGTGCAGTTCTATCTCCAGCATGGTGTCCTCCATAAGCTTCGGAGTGACACTTGCGTAGGATCTGTTCCTGTTCATGCTCAGGTACACAACGTCTAATAACACCATCTACTCCTTCTTTATAAAGAGGTGGGTCATCCCAAAAGTAATATCTTAAATCATAGGAAAAACTTTTCTTTTGCTGGTATGTGAAACTAGGTGGTATAAATTTAGCAATAATGTAATTAGCATAATCAGCATACCATGGAGCAATACGAGAAGCATTTATGACAGCTAATTGTTCATCAGGAAAGCTATCATCAATAGGTAGTGGGTCATCAAGAGCATTCTCTAACCTAGACAAGTTGTCTGCAACGGGGTTCTCAGCTCCCTTTCTATCAATAATATGCAAATCAAATTCTTGGAGCAAGAGAACCCATCTAATAAGTCTAGGTTTAGCATCTTTCTTTTCCGTAAGATATTTAATAGCAGCATGATCAGTGTGAATAGTTACTTTAGAATCAACAATATATGGTCTGAACTTATCACAAGCAAATACGACTGCTAAGAATTCCTTTTCAGTAGTAGCATAATTTCTCTAGGAATTGTCTAGAGTTTTACTAGCATATTGAATAACATTTAATTTCTTATCAACTCTTTGTCCTAGAATAGCCCCTACTGCATAATCACTAGCATCACACATGATTTCAAAGGGTAAATTCCAATCAGGAGGTTGAACTATAGGTGCAGAAATAAAAGCTTTCTTAAGTATTTCAAAAGCTTCTACACAACCATCATCAAAGACAAAAGGAATATCTTTTTGTAATAGGTTAGTCAGAGGCCGGGAAATTTTTGAGAAGTCCTTAATGAACCTCCTATAAAAACAGGCATGACCAAGGAAACTTCTTATACCTTTAATGTCCTTGGGACACGGCATCTTTTCAATAGCATCAACTTTAGCTTTGTCAACTTCAATACCTCTTTCAGAAATTTTATGCCCCAAGACAATACCTTCATTAACCATAAAGTGGCACTTCTCCCAATTCAAGACAAGGTTAATTCCCTCACATCTCTACAAAACTCGATCAAGGTTGCTCAAGCAATCATCAAAAGAGGATCCATAAACAGAAAAATCATCCATGAAAACTTCACAAATCTTTTCACAAAAGTCAGAGAATATAGCCATCATGCATCTTTGAAAGGTAGCAGGTGCATTACATAAACCAAAAGGCATACTTCTATAAGAAAAGGTATCGAAAGGGCAAGTAAAAGTAGTATTTTCTTGATCATCAGCTGACACGGGTATTTGAGAGAAACCAGAGTAACCATCTAGAAAGCAAAAATGTGTATGTTTGGATAATCTTTCTAGCATTTGATCAATGAAAGGCAAAGGTAATGATCCTTTTTAGTAGCTTTATTTAATTTGCGGAAATCAATTACTATCCTATAACCTGTAATAATTCTTTGTGGAATCAATTCATCTTTATCATTTGGAATGACAGTAATACCTCCCTTCTTAGGGACACAATGGACAGGGCTTACCCACTGACTATCAGCAACGGGATAAATTATACTTGCTTCAAGGAGCTTTAATATTTCCTTTCTTACCACTTCTTTCATCTTAGGATTTAACCGTCGTTGGTGATCAATAACTGGTTTGGCGTCTTTCTCCAAATTTATTTTGTATTGACATAGAGTGGGACTAATGCCCTTAAGATCATCAAGAGTATATCCAATAGCAGCACGGTGCTTATTCAGAGTTTTCAATAATCTCTCTTCTTCGTGCTCTGAAAGGTTAGCACTAATAATAACAGGATATATCTTCTTTTCATCAAGATAAGCATATTTAAGAGTATCAGGCAATGGTTTAAGCTCAAACACGGGATCACCCTTGGGTGGAGGAGGATCCCCTAGGATTTCAACAGGCAAGTTGTGTTTCAAAATAGGTCCCTGTTTAAAGAATACTTCATCTATTTCCCTTCTTTCATTCATAAACATATCATTTTCATGGTCTAGCAAATATTGTTCTAAAGGATCAGTAGGAGGCACGGCAATAGAAGCAAGACCAATAATTTCATCTTTACTAGGAAATTCCTCATCACGGGGTTGTCTACTAAATTTAGAAAAATTAAACTCATGAGACATATCCCCTAAACCAACAGAAACAATATCCTTATTGCAGTCTATCTTAGCATTAACAGTATTCAAGAAGGGTCTACCAAATATAATGGGACAAAAATCATCTTGTGGGGAACCAAGAACAAGAAAATCAGCATGATATTTAACTTTCCCACACAAGAATTCAACATCTCTAACAATCCCAATTGGTGAAATAGTATCTCTATTGGCAAGTTTAATGGTAACATTGATATCTTCTATCTCAGCAGGTGCAATATCATGCATAATTTCTTTGTATAAGGAATGAGGTATTGCACTTGCACTAGCACCCATATCACATAAACCATGATAATAATGATCTCCTGTTTTAACAGAAATAACAGGCATGCCTACAACAGGTCTATGT
Source organism: Triticum urartu (assembly GCF_003073215.2). NCBI lineage: Eukaryota > Viridiplantae > Streptophyta > Magnoliopsida > Poales > Poaceae > Triticum > Triticum urartu. The sequence continues at coordinate 223,789,062 of NC_053024.1, read as the reverse complement.
TTATTTTTAGCATCAGGTCTAGCAATTCTAGCAGCTTCATTGCAGAAGTAAATAACATGCCCATCAATATTATCGGCCAAGAGATCTTTAACCATAGCAATTCTAGGTTCAACTTTAATTTGCTCAGGGGGTTTAGGTGTCTTAATATTACTTTTGTTAACCACAGTTGAAACTGTAGCATGATCCTTTATTCTAACACGGAAAGGTGGTTTCTCAATGTAAGCAGTAGGAACAACAGGATCATCATAAGTGATAGTCTTTCCTTCAACTATAATAGGTGCAACTTATTTTACCTCAATGGGAGGATTATATTTAAACCACTTCTCCTTTGGGTGATCAACATGAGTAGCAAAGGATTCACAGAAAGAAGCTACTATCTCAGAGTCAAGTCCATATTTAGTGCTAAATTCACGGAAAGCATCGGTATTCATAAAAGATTTAACACAATCAAACTTAGGTGTTATACCTGACACCTTACCTTTGTCGAGGTCCCAATCTTCAGAGTTGTGTTTAATTATTTCCAATAAATCCCATTTGAATTCAATAGTATTCATCATAAAAGATCCGGTACAAGAAGTATCGAGCATGGAGCGATTACTGAGAGAAAGCCGAGCATAAATTTTTTGAATAATCATTTCTCTTGAGAGCTCATGATTGGGGCATGAATATAACATTGACTTAAGCCTCCCCCAAGCTTGAGCGATGCTTTCTCCTTCGCGAGGCCAAAAATTATATATACATATATATACTTACGATCATGATGAACAAGATGCATAGGATAAAACTTCTGATGAAATTCCAATTTCAATCGCTTGTAGTCCCATGATCCCATATCATCACATAGCCTATACCATGTCAATGCCTCTCCCTTCAAAGATAAAGGGAAGACCTTATTCTTGATAACATCATTGGGCATACCTGCAAGCTTAAATAATCCACAAACGTCATCCACATAGATTAGGTGTAAATCAGGATGCAATGTTCCATCTCCTGCAAAAGGATTAGCTAGTAGTTTCTCTATCATACCCGAAGGAATTTCAAAGTAAACATTTTCAGTAGGTTTAGTAGCTTGAGGAGCAACTCTTTGCTCTACTGGTCAGGGTGAAGATACCCAGAACAAGCCCCTCAAAAGATTATGTTCCATAGTAACAAGTGACAGTAAATTTTAGCACACTATATAAATTTTTACTTACCAAATTCCACCTACCAAAGTCGCTTCACTCCCTGGCAACAACGCTAGAAAAGAGTCTTGATGACCCACAAGTATAGGGGATCTATCTTAGTCCTTTCGATAAGTAAGAGTATCGAACCCAACGAGGAGCAGAAGGAAATGATAAGCAGTTTTCAGTAAGGTATTCTCTGCAAGCACTGGAATTATCGGTAACAGATAGTTTTGTGATAAGTTAATTTGTAACGAGTAGCAAGTAATAAAAGTAAATAAGGTGCAGCAAGATGGCCCAATCCTTTTTGTAGAAAAGGACAAGTCTGGACAAACTCTTATATGAAGTACAACGCTCCCGAGGACACATGGGAATTATCGTCAAGCTAGTTTTCATCACGCTCATATGATTCGCGTTTGGTACTTTGATAATTTGATATGTGGGTGGACCGGTGCTTGGGTATTGTCCTTACTTGGACAAGCATTCCACTTATGATTAACCCCCATTGCAAGCATCCGCAACTACAACAGAAGTATTAAGTTAAACCTAACCATAGCATGAAACATATGGATCCAAATCAGCCCCTTACGAAGCAACACATAAACTAGGGTTTAAGCTTCTGTCACTCTAGCAACCCATCATCTACTTATTACTTCCCAATGCCTCCCGCTAGGCCCAAACAATGGTGAAGTATCATGTAGTCGACGTCCACATGACACCACTAGAGGGATGACAACATATACCTCATCAAAATATCGAACGAATACCAAATTCACATGACTACTTATAGCAAGACTTCTCCCATGTCCTCAGGAACAAACGTAACTACTCACAAAGCATATTCATGTTCATAATCAGAGGGGTATTAATATGCATAATGGATCTGAACATATGATCTTCCACCAAGTAAACCAACTAGCATCAACTACAAGGAGTAATCAACACTACTAGCAACCCACAGGTACCAATCTGAGGTTTGGATACAAAGATTGGATACAAGAGATGAACTAGGATTTGAGATGAGATGATGCTGGTGAAGATGTTGATGGAGATTGACCCCCTCCCGATGAGAGGATCGTTGGTGATGACAGTGGTGATGATTTCCCCCTCCCGGAGGGAAGTTTCCCCGGCAGAACAGCTCTGCCGGAGCCCTAGATTGGTTCCGCCAAGGTTCCGCCTCATGGCGGCGGAGTTTCTTCTCCAAAGATTGCTTCTGATTTTTTCCTCGACGAAAGACTTGATATAGCAGAAGATGGACATCGGAGGGCCACCAGGGGGCCCACGAGGCAGGGGGCGTGCCCAGGGGGGTAGGGCGCGCCCCCACCCTCGTGGGCAGGGTGTGGCCCCCTTCTGGAACTTTCTTCGCTCAGTATTTTTTATATATTCTGGAAATAACTTCTATGAAGGTTCAGGACTTTTGGAGCTGTGCAGAATAGGTCTCTAATATTTTCTTTTTCCCCATCCCAGAATCCCAGCTGTCGGCATTCTCCCTCTTCATGTAAACATTGTAAAATAAGAGAGAATAGGCATAAGTATTGTGACATAATGTGTAATAACAGCCCATAATGCAATAAATATCGATATAAAAGCATGATGCAAAATGGACCTATCAGCGCTTTACACCAATATGACCTAAACGGTAGTGCCACAAATATGTTGCACTATCATTATCAACTTTGCATCTTTTGGCACCAATATTATGAATATGTGTATCACTATGATCAATATTCAACAAGAATAGACTGTTCATCAAGGGTGCATGACCATAAAAGATATTACTCATATAAATAGAACAACCATTATTCTCTGATTTAAATGAATAGACGTCTCGCATTAAACAAGATCTAGATATAATGTTCATGCTCAACACTGGCACCAAATAACAATTATTCAGATCTAAAACTAATGTCGAAGGTAGATGTAGAGGTAGAGTGCTGATGGCAATCACGTCGACCTTGGAACCATTCCCGACGTTCATCGTGCCGATGGCAATCACATCGACCTTGGAACCATTCCCGACGTTCATCGTCACCTCGTCCTTAGCCAATCTTTGTTTCATCCGTAGCTCCTGTTTCGAGTTACAAATATGAGCAACCGAACCAGTATCAAATACCCAGGCACTACTATGAGCATTAGTAAGGTACACATCAATAACATGTATATCAAATATACCTTTATCACTTTGCCATCCTTCTTATCCGCCAAGTATTTGGGGCAGTTCCGTTTTCAGTGACCAGTCCCTTTGTAGCAGAAGCACCCAGTTTCAGGCTTGGGTCCAGCTTTGGGCTTCTTCCTGGGAGTGGCAACTTGCTTGCCATTCTTCTTGAAGTTCCCTTTCTTTCCCTTGCCCTTTTTCTTGAAACTAGTGGTCTTGTTAACCATCAACACTTGATGCTCTTTCTTGATTTCTACCTCCACATCCTTAAGCATTGCAAAGAGCTCAGGAATCGTTTATTCATCCCTTGCATATTATAGTTCATGACGAAGCCTTTGTAGCTTGGTGGAAGTGATTGAAGAACTCTGTCAATAACACTATCAACTGGAAGTTCAACTCCAAGCTGAGTCAAGTGGTTATGATACCCAGACATTTTGAGTATGTGTTCACTGACAGAACTATTCTCCTCCATCTTGCAGCTATAGAACTTGTTGGAGACTTCATATCTCTCAACCCGGGCATTTGCTTGAAATATTAACTTCAATTCTTGGAACATCTCATATGCTCCATGACGTTCAAAATGTCTTTGAAATCCCGGTTCTAAGACATAAAGCATGGCACACTGAACTATTGAGTAGTCATCAGATCGAGCTTGCCAGACGTTCATAACATCAGCTTCAGCTCCTGCAGTAGGCCTTTCACCTAATGGTGCATCTCATAATTCTTCTGTGCAGCAATGAGGATAATCCCCAAGTTACGGACCCAGTCCGTGTAGTTGCTACCATCATCTTTCAACTTAGCTTTCTCTAGGAACGCGTTAAAATTCAAGGGAACGGTAGCTCGGGCCGTTGATCTACAACATAGATATGCAAAACTGTAAGACTAAGTTCATGATAAATTAAGTTCAATTAATAAAATTACTTAAGAACTCCCACTTCAAAAACATCCCTCGAGTTATCTAAGTGATCCATGATCCAAATCAACTAACCACTACTAGGGAAAACCTTATACACAGAAGCTTACCAGTAGCGCTGGTTAAAATGAGGCTCTACTGCTACTTAGTAGTAGCGTGCGGCCGTAAAAGCCGGTATTTCTATCCTGTTAGTAGCAACGCGTGTTAGAAAAATGTGCTGCTTCTAAGTTTGAACTGGGCGCACATGGCTAGCCCCACTAAGCAGCAACGCGTATCCTTATCCAGCGCTACTTCTACGCTCCGTAGTAGTAGTGCTTTTCTTAAACCCACGCTGCTACTAACCCTACCTTATCATCCCCGCACGGTTGACCCTCACTCTCCCTCTCACTCACTCTCCCCCGCACCCCCCCTCTCGTCCGCCGCCGCCGTTGTTCCCCGACCACCGTCATCGCCCGCCGCCGCTGCTCCGACTCCACTGAGGTAGTCCCTCCATCCCTCCACCTCCCTCCTCCCCCCTCCCTGCCGCCCCTCCTCCCTCCTCCTCCGGCCGCCCCCTCCTCCCTCCTCCTCTGCCCCCCTCCTCCCTCCTCACCGCCCTCCTCCCCTCCTCCTCCTCTCCCTCCTCCTCCTCCTCCCTCCTCCCACCCCCTCCTCCCCTCCATTTCTCCTAAACCCTAAACTCTTTTTTACTCTTCTTGTATAATGTAATTTTTTTACTTTTTTTAGTAAGTGTTTAATAGAATTAGTAAAAAAAATTAATAGAACTAGTTGAACTATTTTATTTTTAGTAAGAACTAGTTTATTTTTATTTATAGTAAGTGCTTAGTTGAACTAGTTGAATTAATAGAACTAGTTTATTTTTAGTAAGAAAATTTAGGTATATGAGATTTGATGATCTAACTAAAATTTTACTATAGAACTAGTTTATTTTTAGTAAGAAAATTAATAGAACTACTCAATATGAGTCCTATAAGATATTCGTAAATGTTTTTGTTCATATTTTCAACCATTGAAATGAAATGACCATCAAGCTTGAATGTTCATATGATGTAGATATAAACATGTATATCTTGTGTTGCTCAAATAGGATATGTGCTTGCCCAAGTGGATGGCCATGTTTGCAGGTAACACCTCCGAGTGGCCTATGTTTTTGTCGGGGTGTTGATTAATTTCCGTTTCGGCAAATTTCAGACGCTCAATATGTCTTTTTTAGCAAAGGTCATGTCGGATTTTTCCATGAATTTTGCCATGACTTGTGCTAGAATATGTAGGAAATATCGAGTGGCCTGGATTTTCTAGAAAAATAATTAAACGACATCTCGGGTTGACTCTAAGTTTGTTGAGGCTCCATACATAACAGTCAACGAATGAGTGAAGAAGAATCCCGACTATTGTCGTGGGGCCGTTTTCCTTCTTCTCATTATGCTAGACCTTTGTTATGCACTAGGGTAAGGAGGAATAATGACCATCACTGAGGGTCGAAAAATCAATGAGGGAGTGTGTCCACCATATATGAGAAAGGACGAAGAATCCCGACTATTGTTGTGGGGGTCGTTTCTCCTTCTTCTCCTTGTGCTAGACCTTTGTTATGCACTAGGGGAAGGAGGACTAACGACCATCACTGACGGTCGCAAATATCAGAGAGGAATTAGTGAGGGAGAGTCTCCACCATATATCAGAGGACGAAGAATCCCGACTGTTGTCATGGGGGTCGCTTCTCCTTCGTTCCCATGTGCTAGACATTTTGGTCTAATGCACTCGGGGACGAAAGGAGGAGCGACCATCACCAATGATCGAATGTATACACCACGTGAGCTGAGAATTTTCAAGAAAAGACTCGACAGACCGATAGTCAGCCCGTGATGAATAATAATGATCTAATTTAGTTTTTGTAGTACATATATTTAATTGTACAAGTTTATTCTTTCAATTATCAACATAGAAAATGTTGTCGATGTCGTCGTCGGACGACGAAAGTCTCCCGGCGGAGTGCGACTGGTGCGGCGACAGCCAGGGTCAGTGCGACAGGCCTCACCTGGTAGAAGGTTGGCGGTTCAGCATTAAGCTCCAGGAGACCTTCAATGTTGAAACGGTACGCAACGACGGCAAGTGTCTTTTTTGTAATTAAGCTCGACTTCTGCTTCTTCAATGTGTAATTTTCGTCTTTTACAATTCGACTAGCTTATCCCATGCCATGCAAGACGCTATGTCTTGGAGAGGATGTATTTTGAAGATCATAAAAGCATGGAAACAAAGATAATTCAGCTAAGGACCCATCATGGTATGGATTTTGATGTAAATCTATACAATTCTGAGAGCGTAACCCATTTTGGTTGCCCGGATTGGGAAGCACTTTGCAAGACGTATGCTTTTCATGAGGGTATGCTTGTCACCATGGATCTTGGAGATCCTGACATCGAGCAAGATAATATGGACATTTGGGTCCTTATTGATACGCTTCCAGTTCTACCGCAATCTGAGTTTCTAAAACATAGTTATTAAGTAATTTATATTATTTATTCAAAATAGTTGACAGCTTATTTCCATTGATATCTTATTTCCATTCTTCAAAGAATGTGCAGAAGATGGTAGACAGAACCTACTACACCGATGGCTCGGAATTAACTTATCAGGAGAAAAATCATCTGATCTCATTTATTAATGATCCAGAGAATTATAATATCTATTATCAAACTCCTCCACATTATGGTCAACACGTGCCACTAGTGCACGTGTTGAACTATGGTAACATCCATGGAGATGCCATGGTAAGATTCTTTACTATTACGACATCCGTGCATCTTTTGCATAAATTCTTCTAAAACTCAACTACATTGCTAACTACGAAGTTATTACTATGTTTTTCAACAGAAAATCCCAAAGGATTGTGTGCCTCATCTGATGTTTCCGAAAGGTCGCCTTGATGTTATGAACTTACTTCCAGATCATCCTACAAATCACTCCTGTTCATACCGGATTTCTAAAACTGATGAAGACATGACAATCAAAGATTGGAAAAAATGTATGGTCAATCGTAGGGAGCTACTTGTAAGCAACATTGTGCGAAGCGCAAGAATTGGAGATAGGATAATCTCCATTCTCCATAATGGAGAGTCAGGGCCTATCTTGTTTTATGCTATTTTACCTAAGAGAGGGTAGTAGGTCCTGTGAGAGAGGAGTAGGTCCTAGGTACAATGTGTTATTATGTGATACATTGTGTTAGAGTTGATGAGGAGGAGGAGTTGTGATTATAACTAGTGACCAACTTGCTATATGATGTCTCATTGATGAAAATGATGATCATGAGGAGGTGTTATATGACAATGATGTATTATGATAATAAGTTGTTAATGATATGATGATGATGATGATCCATCCACTTGAAACTAGTCCACGGTTCTTTCACCCAGTGATATAATAACTCATTACGATGTAAAAATAATCTCTAAATTGCTACTGTATGAAAACTTGTATAATAGTGTATGAAACGACATAAAAATGAAAAGAAATAGAATACACAATAGTAGAAGTAGCGCGGGGGCGTAGGCGTGCTGCTAGTACTTACCAGTAGTGTGTTATGAAAAAAGCTCTGCTACTAAGTACATATAGCAATAGTGTGTGTTGACCAACACTACTGCTAACCTTTAGCTGTAGCGCCTTATCAGTAGCGCGGCAACCTGCGCTACTGATAGGCCAAAAACCAGCGCTACTGCTAGGCTTTTCCCTAGTAGTGAACCCATGTTCGATCATCACGTGAGATGGGGTAGTCATCAATGGTGAACATCTCTATGTTGATCATATCTACTATATGACTCATCTTGGGCCTTTTGGTCTCCAGTGTTCTGAGACCATGTTTGTACATGCTAGGCTTGTCAAGTTTAACCCAAGTATTCTGCATGTGCAAAACTGTCTTACACCCGTTGTATGTGAATGTAGAGTCTATCACACCTGATCATCACATGATGTCTCGAAACGACGAACTATAGCAATGGTGCATACTCAGGGAGAACACTTTTATCTTGAAATTAAGTGAATGTATCATCTTATAATGCTACCACCGTTCTATGCAAAATAAGATGTGTCGAGGGGATGAACCCCAGGCAGGCAACGGAACCCGAATCCTTTTCAAAAACAACGGGGCCAGCATCGCCCCTCAATCCGGCCCGACCTTGGCCGAGTTGCTTGACTCGGCCAGGTCGCTCGATCTGGCCAAGCAAGCCAACCCGGCCAGGCTCCTTGACTCGGCCCCAACAACCAAGCTCAAGACTTCTCCAGCAAGCCAGCACCGCCCTTGGCGTGTTCTCCAAACCCAGACAAGGGTCAGCGGCCGTCCCATCCCAACCGTACAATGGGACGAGTCTCCGCTAGCTAATGATCAACGTCACAGTACCCCGCCCATGCCTCTGGCCAGCTGGATGAGGCACCAATGCCCTCTACCTACCCGCTGACTAGGGCCGGCGTGGCTACAGTGCCCTACGCCCACCCACTAGCTAGGCCTGACGTGGTAACAGTGTCCCAGCGTGACCAATGACGCCCACAAGCGGCGACCTGATGGAGCGTCATTGTAGCCGACTCAACCCGGCCATGCCCTGACGATCGACAAGATGAAACACAGTGCCCCCTAGGCGCATGGGGCCCGCGCCTGGAGAACCCGGCAAGCCCTGGTACCCGGCGGGTCCCAACATCGGGTTCCTGGACACTGACAACCCGACCCTACAGCCTTGTAACATTACCCTTGTACCCCTGGGGGGTTGACCTGTAAAACCCCCAGGAGCCCCCATGCATACGGGCAGAACCCACTTCATTCACACAATCGATCACACACACCCAGAAAAGCAACACCCGAGGAGAGGGAGCAGCCTAAGCCTTGGCTAGACCTCCTTCTCCCTCCATACAGCTCTAGGAGCAACTCTGTACTGTTACATATAAACCACACTCGGCAGGACTAGGGGTTTTATCTCTCTGGAGAGCCCCGAACCTGGGTATGTCTTGCGTCCGGCGCTCGCTCATGCCGACCTCGCCTTTGGAGCCCACCAGTGCCCTCGAGCCTCCTCCTCTCTTTAGCCATCCCATGGCATCTGCCGTGCGCCCACCACGACAGTTGGCACCTACCGCGGGGCGACTCGAGGTCCTGGCCGGTAGCATGCTTCAGACAGGGATCTTCTCCGACTCCGATGAGCCCGTCACGCTAGTGGACGACGTCATCGACACGCTCACCACCTCCTTCGCCATGTTGCGCATCTCCGACGTGCCTACGGACGACAAGTACCCCCGCGAGGTACTTAGATTTTCCGACTCCTCGCTCTCCATCAACGACGGCGCTCCCACCGGCGCGATGGACCTCTGTGTGGAAGTTTTTGTCACCGATATCGATGCCTCCTCATTGTCAAGCATGGCGAGGAAGGCCGCCGAAGCTAAGCCCATGGCGGATAGGGCTGGCTCACCCAACCCACTGCACGCCACAATACAGAGCCTCCGCGTTCCCATCAGCACCGACATCGACGCCTCCAACATCGCCGAGGTCCGGAATCGCCTCAACAACGATCGCCAGCGCCTGCTGGACCTCACCGAGACGCTCACCGCCATGCAGCATCACCTCGACTCTGCCCAGCTAGAGCGCAACGCCGCCTACAGCTTCACGCCTGCCGCCCCCGAGCCGAGCCGGGTCGCCGACGTGCGAGCCCGGGGTGGCGCGATCGGGCGCGCTTTCGGTGCCCTCCCTCCCGTCTACGAGACTCCCGCAAAGAACATGTGTGCCGCCCAGGCGGCCGCAGACGGCATGGATTAGCTTGCGGGCGAAGAGCTGCAAGATCACCTCAAGAGGGTGAACGACCTCCTCGCTGCGGCTAACGCGCAACAGGACCAACTCAACCAACTCGCCATGCCGGCCGGATTTGGCTCCGCTCGTGTCGCTGGACCCGGCGATTTCCAGCACACGGCGTCTTCGCCACCCGGCGAGGCGCACTCCGGTCGCACCTGGACCCGGCGCAACCCCGCCCTGATGGCCGCTGGCGGCTTGGTGGACGAGCCGGCCTCCGAGGCCCGGCGCCGCCTCGATCCCCTCCTCCAACCCGGCCGACGTCTGACTGCAGGCGACCCGGCCCCCCGCGGCGCGGTCATTGACCGGCTGGGCCCACGCGACATCGACAACACCGACGCCCGTCACCGCCTCGACCGACTCGCCCTCTCCTAGGAGCTGGAGGAGACTGGCCCCGTCGGACCGGCATGCTTCAGGCCATGCATTCGGGGCGAGCCTTTCACCAAAGGGTTCACGCTCCCCTGCGACACCCCCAAGTACAACGGCACTATGAAGCCGGAGGACTGGCTCACTGACTACACCACCGCCATCGGCATCGCCCGCGGCAACCACCGCCTCGCCGTGCACTACGCACCTCTCATGCTCCAGGGGTCGGCCCGCACCTGGTTGAATAGTTTGCTGGCCGGCAGCATCAACACGTGGGTCGACTTCGAGCAGACTTTTGTGCGCAACTTCACCGGCACCTACAAGCGACCCGGCCGCCCCAGTCAGCTCGCCATGTGCGTGTAGGGGCCGGCGGAAACTGGCCGGGAGTACCTCGCATGCTGGACCGAGCTCCGAACAGCTATGAGGGTGTCCACAAAGTTCAAGCCATCAGTACTTCGTCAATGGGTGCCGAGACGGCACCCTCCTCAAGCACAAGCTCTTGCGCTCCGAAACAGCCACTATGGCCGCGCCCATGGTAATGGCGAGTGAGGGAGTCCTGGATTAGGGGGTGTCCAGATGGTCGGACTATACCTTCAGCCGGACTCCTGGAGTATGAAGATACAAGATTGAAGACTTCGTCCCGTGTCCGGAAGGGACTTTCCTTGGTGCGGAAGGCAAGCTTGGCGATACGGATATATAGATCTCCTACCATTGTAACCGAATTTGTGTAACCCGAACCCTCTCCGGTGTCTATATAAACCGGAGGGTTTTAGTCTATAGGACAACATACAGAACAACAATCATACCATAGGCTAGCTTCTAGGGTTTAGCCTCTCCGATCTCGTGGTAGATCTACTCTTGTACTACCCATATTATCAATATTAATCAAGCAGGACGTAGGGTTTTACCTCCATCAAGAGGGCCCGAACCTGGGTAAAACTTCGTGTCCCTCGCCTCCTGTTACCATCCGGCCTAGACGCACAGTTCGGGACCCCCTACCCGAGATCCGCCGGTTTTGACACCGACATTGGTGCTTTCATTGAGAGTTCCTCTGTGTCGTCGCCGTCAGGCTTGATGGCTCCTACAATCATCAATAGCGATGCAGTCCAGGGTGAGACCTTCCTCCCTGGACAGATCTTCGTCTTCGGCGGCTTCGCACTGCCGGCCAATTCACTTGGCCATCTGGAGCAGATCGAAAGCTATGCCCCTGGCCGTCACGTTAGATTTGGAAGTTTAAACTACACGGCTGACATCCGCGGGGACTTGATCTTCGACGGATTCGAGCCACTGCCGAGCGCGCCGCACTGTCACGACGAGCATGATCTAGCACTGCCGCCGAACAGTGCCCTGGAGGCCGCACCCGCATCGGCTTTGACCCTTAATTCGGAGCCAACTGCGCCGATCGAGGACGGGTGGTTGGACGCCGCCTCAGGGGCTGCGATCTCAACGGCGATCAAGCCGAACACCAGCCCCGCACTCCGCGAGACTCTTGACTCCAAGGAGCCGGACTCCTCTCCGGACTCCGAACCCTCCGCGCCCCTGCCAATCGAATCCGATTGGGCGCCGATCATGGAGTTTACTGCCGTGGACATCTTTCAGCACTCGCCTTTCGGCGATATTTTGAAGACACTAAAGTCTCTCTCTTTATCAGGAGAGCCCTGGCCGGACTACGGTTAGCAAGGTTGGGATACGGACGATGAAGAAATTCAAAGCCCACCCACCACCCACTTTGTAGCCACTGTCGATGATTTAACCGACATGCTCGACTTTGACTCCGAAGACATCGACGGTATGGACGCCGATGCAGGAGACAATGAAGAACCAGCGCCTATTGGGCCCTGGAAAGCCACCTCGTCATATGACATATACATGGTGGACACCCCAAAAGAAGGAGATGGCGATGGAACAGCGGAGGATGACCCCTCCAAGAAACAGCCTAAGCGCCGGCGTCAGCAGCGCCGCTCAAAATCCCGCCAAAGCAAATACGGCGATTCCAGCACAGGAGATAATAACACTCCGGAGAGTGCCGAAGAAAACCCCCTCCAGCAAGATTCAGCACAGGAGGATGGAGAAGCCAGCCCTCATGAGAGAGCGGCAGACAGAGAGGTCGAGGACGATAATTATATGCCTCCCTCCAAAGACGAGGCAAGCCTCGACGACGACGAATTCATCGTGCCAGAGGATCCCGTCGAGCAAGAGCGTTTTCAACGCAGGCTTATGGCCACGGCAAGAAGCCTCGAGAAAAAACAGCAACACCTTAGAGCTGATCAAGATTTGCTAGCCGACAGATGGACTGAAGTCCTTGCGGCCGAGGAGCATAAACTCGAACGCCCCTCCAAGAGCTATCCAAAGCGCAGGTTGCTACCCCGATTAGAGGAGGAAGCACTTAAACCTACATCACCAGCACTTGATACGGCCGACCGACCACCTCGTGGCCGCGACAGAGAGGCCTCTTGGCCCTCCACTCAAGTCGCACCCCGTACCAAGGCACGAGAAAATGCGCCTGACCTGCGAGATATGTTGGCGGACAAGGCAAGGCAAACAAGATCGATCTACGGATCGTGTGGGTGCCCCACGACTCGAGACGGTAACCGTCACGCCGGACACAAATCCGGCAGGGCCGAACACAGTAGACAAAGCTCATTGGAGCTACCTCGTGATATAGCCCAGTACAAAGGCGCCGCACACCCACTATGCTTCACAGACGAAGTAATGGATCATCAAATCCCCGAGGGTTTCAAACCCGTAAACATCGAATAATATGATGGCACAACAGATCCTGCGGTATGGATCGAGGATTATCTCCTTCATATCCATATGGCCCGCGGCGATGATCTCCACGCCATCAAATACCTCCCACTCAAGCTTAAAGGACCAGCTCGGCATTGGCTTAACAGCTTGCCAGCAGGATCAATCAGTTGTTGGGAGGACCTGGAAGCCACATTCTTCGACAATTTCCAGGGCACTTATGTGCGACCCCCAGACGTAGATGACCTAAGCCACGTAATTCAGCAGCCAGATGAATCGGCCAGGAAATTTTGGACACGGTTCCTAACAAAGAAAAATCAAATAGTCGACTGTCCGGACGCAGAGGCCCTAGCAGCCTTCAAGCACAATATCTGTGACGAGTGGCTTGCCCGGCACCTTGGACAGGAAAAGCCGAAATCTATGGCAGCACTCACGACACTCATGACTCGCTTTTGCGCGGGAGAAGATAGCTGTCTTGCTCGTAGCAACAATATGACCAAGAACCCTGGTAATTCGGATACCAGGGACAGTAGTGGCAGGTCGCGTCGCAACAAGCAGAAGCGCCGCATTAACGGCGACAATGCTGAGGATACGGCAGTTAATGCCAGATTCAGAGGCTATAAATCTGGTCAGCGGAAAAAGCCATTCATAAGAAATCCTAGGGGCCCGTCCAGTTTGGACCGAATACTCGACCGCTTGTGCCAGATACATGGCACCCCCGAAAAGCCGGCCAATCACACCAACAGGGATTGTTGGGTGTTCAAGCAGGTAGGCAAGTTAAATGCCGAAAATACTGACAAGGGGCTGCATAGCGATGACGACGAAGAGCCCCGGCCACCGAACAACAGTGGATAGAAGGGTTTTCCCCCACAAGTGCGGACGGTGAACATGATATACGCAACCCACATCCCCGAGAGGGAGCGGAAGCATGCGTTAAGGGACGTATACGCGGTAGAGCCAGTCGCCCCAAAGTTCAACCCATGGTCCTCCTGCCCGATCACCTTTGATCTAAGGGACCATCCTACTAGCACCCGTCATGGCGGATTCGCCGCATTGGTTCTAGACCCAATTATTGACGGATTTCATCTCACTAGAGTCCTTATGGACGGCGGCAGCAGCCTGAACCTGCTTTACCAGGATATAGTGCGGAAAATGGGCATAGATCCCTCAAGGATTAAGCCCACCAAAACGACCTTTAAAGGTGTAATACCAGGTGTAGAGGCCAACTGTACAGGCTCAGCCACACTTGAAGTGGTCTTCAGATCTCCGGATAATTTCCGAAGCGAGAAGTTAATCTTCGACATAGTCCCATTCCGCAGTGGCTATCACGCACTGCTCGGGCGAACCGCATTCGCCAAGTTCAATGCGGTACCGCACTACACATACCTTAAGCTCAAGATGCCAGGCCCTCAAGGAGTAATTACGGTCAATGGAAACACTAAACGATCTCTCTGAATGGAGGAGCACACGGCGACCCTTGCAGCGGAAGTACAAAGCAGCCTCTCCAGGCAGTTCTCCAGTCCGGCCATTAAACGTCCGGACACCGTGAAGCGCGCCCAGAGTAACCTACAACAAGACCGCCTAGCACGTTCCGAGCAGGCGTCGCAATGTGGCCCCAACCCCAGCCCTCGCAAAAATGCGACGCCAGTGCTTCGCGTACATAACTACGCTCTAGAAATACCATGGGTACAGGGGAGGGGCACCATCACGGCACGCCCGAAACACGGCTTAAACCGCACCAGGGGCCGCCGATTTTTTAATTTACTCTTACTTTCAGGACTCCATTCTTCGGAAGGCCTATTTGGCAGTTCAATTGCCGCACAAACGATGCAAGAACCAGGGAAGCAGACAAGCCATGCCGCATTACGGAACTCCCAGGTGGTCTCTATCACGAGCGGTATACCTGTTTCGCATACCATTCCGCAGCCTGCCCCTGGAACGGACATGTTAAATAGTCCAACCTTTTGCTTATCGCATTATTCTGTATCGTTCTGCTTTGATCGCAGCCCTTTTTAATAAACAATGCATAGCTTTTGTCTATTTTTGCATTACTCTTTTTTTTACAAATATATGTTCCTTAACGACATGTTGCACCCGTACACTTTGATACGGCCAAAATGCGCCAGGGGCTTTAGTACCCCTCAATATGGTGTGAGAAGTCCGAACACTTTAACAAGTGCGGCACCCCGAACTTATAGCATTCTATGCATTGGCTCCGAATCACGTCTTGGGTCAATAGTTGGGTTTGCCCAGCTCCTATGTTTTGGTGCCTTACGTTCCGCTATATCGGCTAAGGTAGCACTAGGAGAACTACTGCGATTGTGCCCCAGTTGAGCTGGGTCGAGCACCTCAGTAGAGAAAGCTAAAACTGACTGTCATGATGAAGCGAGAGCCGGTCACTGTTCGAGAGGTTTTTCGAGTCCCTAAAGACTTATGCCGCTTAGAGCGAGGAGTTGGATCTGTCCGGCCAAGGCGTGGATAGCGCCCCGAACTCGGTCTTCCGAATACCAGGGGCTTCGCCGAAATTTAAAATTATAGAATTCTATGGCTAAGTGAGAGTGTTCATGCATTATAGTCCGATTGCCTTGTTCGTTGTGCTGAGCGCCTCCCTCGAAGGACCCAAACATGGGAAAAAGAGCGCTCAGGTTTATCCCCGAACACCCCAGCACTAGCGGCACGGGGGCAAAAGCCGACAACTCGCCATCTCTCAGAATTGATAAACAGCCGCACAGAAGGTAATATTTCAAATTCCAACAGCATTGCTTAGCGCATATGAACAAGTTTTCAGCGCACAGGACAAAAAGAGCGAGTTTTACTCAAAAATTACATCCCTGGAACATTCATCCGCCACAAGGCGGGCACCCTTCAGAACATCCGTATAATAATTATCGGGCTTGCGATGCTCTTTCCCCGGTGGTGGCCCGTCCCTCACAAGCTTCTCAGCATCCAGCTTGCCCCAGTGCACCTTAGCACGGGGAAGGGCCCTACGGGCACCTTTAATGCAGACGGAGCGCTTGATGACTTCGAGCCTTGGACAGGCCCCCACCAGCTGCCGCACCAGACCGAAATAGCTCCCAGGCAGAGCCTCTCCAGGCCACAGCCGAACTATGAGGCCCTTCATGGCCTGTTCGACCACCTTGTGGAGCTCGACCAGTTGCTTCAGCTGGTCGCTCAGGGGCACGGGGTGTCCGGCCTTAGCATACTGAGACCAGAACACCTTCTCTGTCGAGCTGCCCTCCTCGGCTCGATAGAATGCGGCGGCATCGGACACGCTACGAGGAAGATCTGCGAGTGCTCCTGGAGAGCTCCGGATTCGGGTAAGTAACAAGTAACTCACGCTTATGTGTTTGCTTTGCATAAAGAATGCCTTACCCGCCGCTATCTTTTTCACCGCATCCAACTCCTGGAGGGTCTTCTGGGATTCGGCCTTGGCAGACTTGGCATTTTCAATAGCCATCGCGAGCTCGGACGCTCGCGTCTTTGAGTCAAGCTCCAAACTCTCATGTTTTTTCATGAGAGCATGGAGCTCTTGCTGCACCTTGCCAACCTGGGCCTCATACTTCTCCCGCTCGGTGCGCTCCGTGGCCGCCCTCTTCTCGGCCTCGACCAGCGCTTGCTTAAGGGTCGCCACCTCCGACGTGGCCCCTACTATAGCCACGATAATCCTGTCATTTTTTGCAATTGCACCTTGTTTATATATATTTAAAACAAGGTATTTCTTACCTTCCTTGTCCTCAAGCTGCTTCTTGGCATGCCCGAGCTCTTGCTCGGACTGCTCGAGGTTCTGCTTTAGCGTGTCCACTTCCGCAGTCAGTGCGGCGGACGCCAGTAGAGAAGCCTGCATACGCATATTGACTCCTTTTTGTTAGACTCCTGCGAATTTTATTTGATCCTCTCTTCGGCTTTTCTTCCCGAACGCCAAACAGAGCATCAGGGGCTACTGTCTATGCGGTAATATCATTTATACATTCTTTACTTACCTCAAAGCCTATTAAAAGACTAGTACAAGCTTCAGTCAGTCCGCTCTTGGCGGACTGAACCTTCTGGACCACCGCACTCATAATGGTGCGGTGCTCCTCGTCGATGGAGGCGCCTTTGAGCACCTCCAACAGATTGTCCGGCGCCTCCGGTTGGACGGGGGTCACCGGCACGGTGGGCTTGCTCCTCTAGGAAGGAGATCGCCCGCCGGACTCTAGAACCTTTGAAGGTTCCGGAGCGGTGTCCGGCCTAGAGACGGACTTGGAGCCCTGGGGGGTTTTATCCCCTTTACTCCTGGAGTCTGGGAGGTCGCCTTGCGGTGCCTCCAGGACCACCTCCTCCTGGCTTGGAACATGTTGGGACAACACTTCGGCGTCGTCCGTAGGGCGGGGGAAGGAAGCCGTCGGAAGTGAATTCACATCCGACGAGTCCAGTGAACCGCTCGACGACGCGTCGAGCCGGTCTTTGGGTGGGCTGCATAAACATATTCAACATAAGGGAAAGCTGTGCAATAAAGGAATACTATGAATTACTCTGGTATCCGGATACTTACGATTTCGCCAGGGGCTTGGCCCTGAGCGGCCACTCCTCTCCGCCGTCGTCGGCGTCGGTGGAGTAGTCCGGAGGAAGGGTTTTCCCCTTCTTGGACCCTTCAGCCTCCCCAGTGAGGGCGGCCTTCCTTTTCTTCTCTCCCCTCGCTGGAGGGGGAGAGGTCTCTTCTTCCTCCTCCTCGTCTTCACGGGAGGAATGCGCCTTGGAGCCATCGGATGATGAACCCGACACCTCCCGGCGCCGGGCACTTTTTCGAGTCCCCGTGGCCTTCTTCGTGGCCTTCTTCTCTGGCACCACATGGGGTGCCGGAACCAGCAGCTTCGCCATGCGGGCATCGGCTGGGTCTTCGGGCAAAGGAGCCGGACAGTCGATCTGTTCGGACTTCGCCTGCCAAACCTATCAAAGGTAAGGGAGCTTAGATCCCGCATAGAGTTAACTATGAAAAACTAATACCCTGTAAAAGGTACAAACAACTTACCGCGCTAGCATGACGCTGCGCGCTGAATCCGTGATCCTCGGTAGCGGATGCGGGAGCCTCGGCGCCCTTAAAAAGCACCTTCCAGGCATCTTCGTACGTCGTGTCGAAGAGCCTGCTCAGAGTTCGGTGTTGCGCCGGGTTGAACTCCCATAGATTGAAGGCCCGTTGTTGACACAGGAGGATTAGGCGGATGAGCATAACCTGGACTACATTGACAAGCTTGAGCTGCTTGTCCACCAGGGTTTGGATGCATGTTTGCAGTCTAGTCACCTATCCTTTGCTGCCCCACGACAGGCCCGCCTCTTTCCAGGACGTGAGCCGCGTTGGGAGTCCGGACCGGAACTCGGGGGCTGCGACCCACTTAGGGTCGCGCGGCTCGGTGATGTAAAACCACCCCGATTGCCACCCCTTCAGGGTCTCCACATAGGAGCCCTCGAGCCATAAGACGTTGGGCATCTTTCCCACCATGGCGCCTCCGCACTCCGCCTGGTTGCCGCGCACCACCTTCGGCTTGACATTGAAAGTCTTGAGCCATAGGCCGAAATGGGGGCGGATGCAGAGGAAAGCCTCGCACACGACGATAAACGCCGAGATGTTGAGGATGAAGTTCGGGGCCAGATCATGGAAATCCAGGCTGTAGTAGAACATGAGTCCCCGGACGAATGGGTACATAGGAAAGCCCAGTCCGGGGAGGAAGTGGGGAAGGAACACTACCCTCTCATGGGGCCTTGGGGTGGGGAGGAGCTGCCCCTCTTCGAGAAGCCGGTACGCGATGTCGTTAGACAAGTATCCGGCCTTCCTCAGTTTTTTGATGTGTCCCTCCGTGACGGAGGAGACCATCCACTTGCCTCCCGCTCCGGACATGGCTGGAGAAGGTTGAGGTGGGGAGTGCGGACTTGGGCGCTGGAGCTCGAGTGCGCGAGAATGGATAGGCAAAGGAGGAAGAAGGCGTAGGTGAAAAGGTGGATCCTTATCCCCTTATATGGGTGGACGCAACTACATGTCCCCACCAGCCTGGTAAAACTTGCTTATCTCCAAGCGCCGTAATCAATGGCGTGGTTGGGTTACCCATGCCCGTATTGATGAGAATCCCGGAATAAGGGGACACAATCTCTGCTTTAACAAGATGTGCCAAGGAAACCGCCTCGCATGACGCGCTGAGGTGGGATAATAAAACGATTCGAATAAAGGCTTGGCCGTGGTGCGATGTCGCACTACGGAATACGTCAGAAGATTAGATTTGTGTAAATATTATTCTCTCTATGGCAATGTGTGGAAACTTATTTTGCAGAGCCGGACACTGTCTTTGTGTTCAAAATCTTCTATGAAGTACTTGGAGGAGGAACCCGCCTTGCAATGCCGAAGACAATCTGCGCACCGGACTCATCGTCATAAGCCTGGTTCAGGGGCTACTGAGGGAGTCCTAGATTAGGGGGTGTCCGGATGGCCGGACTATACCTTCAATCGGACTCCTGGACTATGAAGATACAAGATTGAAGACTTCGTCCCGTGTCCGGAAGGGACTTTCCTTGGCGCGGAAGGCAAGCTTGGCGATACGGATATATAGATCTCCTACCATTGTAACTGACTTTGTGTAACCCTAACCCTCTCCGATGTCTATATAAACTGGAGGGTTTTAGTCCGTAGGACGACATACAGAACAACAATCATACCATAGGCTAGCTTCTAGGGTTTAGCCTCTCCGATCTCGTGGTAGATCTACTCTTGTACTACCCATATCATCAATATTAATCAAGCAGGGCGTAGGGTTTTACCTCCATCAAGAGGGCCCGAACCTGGGTAAAACTTCGTGTCCCTTGCCTCCTGTTACCATCCGGCCTAGACGCACAGTTCGGGACCCCCTACCCGAGATCCGCCGGTTTTGACACCGACAGCGGGCAAGTACGCCAACGCCGACTCCGCCATGAAGATCCAGGTGGCACTGGATGAAGCTGGCAAGGCAAAGCCGGTGCCGCCTCCGAAGCCGGCCGGTGAGGGAAGCCGGAAGCAGCACAACCAGCAAAACAAGTGCAAAGCCGATCAACCGGCTCAGCGCTACGACCACCGACTCGTCGCGACCGCTGAGCAGGCGCCCGCGGCTGACCCGGCCGCCAAACACCGGAACACCGGCAAAATGGCATGGCAGCCCGCCATGAGTTTCGAGGAGATGCTCGACGCTCCCTGCAAGCACCACAGCGGCATGAGGCCGTCTACGCACACGCTTCGACAATGCGCCATCACCAAGCGCATTGCCAGGGGCGACATCTCGCCGCCTCCGGCTCCGGCTCCTGGAGCAGGGGAGCCGCCTCCGCCTCCGCCACCGCCTCCAGCCGTCGGCGCGATGCGCGACGACCCCTACCCGGTCCAGAACACGACCTATGTCGTCTTCACCAGCCTCGGCGACGACAAGTGTAGCAAGCGGCTCCTTCGGCAGGAGGTGAACACTGTCGTCCCAGCCAAGACGGAGTACATGCATTGGTCGGAGTGCCCGGTCACCTGGACCCGGGAAGACCACCCGACCATCATGCCAAACCCGGGTGGTTATGCTCTCGTCCTCGACCCCACCATCGTCGCACCCCGGCGCACGTGCAAGTTCTCTCGGGTTCTCGTCGACGGCGGCAGCAGCATCAACATTCTCTATCGTGAAACCATGACCAAGCTCGGCCTTGAGGCCAAGGACCTGGAGCCAAACCGAACGATCTTCCACGACATTGTTCCCGGCCTCTCCTGCTCGCCGATCGGCCGGATCCGGCTCGACGTCCTGTTCGGCGACAGCAGCCACTTCCGACGCGAGCCGATCTGGTTCGAGGTGGTGGACCTGTCCAGTGCGTACCACATGCTGATGGGTATGCCCGCGCTCATCAAGTTCATGGCGGTCCCCCACTACGCCTACCTAAAGATGAAACTGTCGGTCCAAAGGGCCTCATCACCATCACCGGCGACTACCGCAAGTCCCTGGACTATGCCCGAGACAGCGCCAAGCTAGCCGAGTCGCTGGTCGTAGCCGAGGAGCGGCGCCAACTCGACCGAATCATCGCCTTGGCCCAGGAGGCGTCGGCCACCCAGATCCTGACCAAGGAGCCGGCCGATGAGGCTGCGTTCAAGCCCTCCAAAGAGACCAAGAAGGTGAAGCTGAACCCGGAGGATCCCAGCTGCAGCAAGTACGTTGTCGTAGGCACCTGCCTCAACAGCAAATAGGAAGGCGAGCTCGTCGACTACCTCGGCCTAGAGCTGCCCCTAGTCGTCGGCCAGCTTGCCGCGCTGCTGCTCCGCCTCGGCAAGGGCCTGCTGTACCTCCACGACCTTGGCGGCCTCCGCCTTGAGGAGCTCCACCTCGGCCTCGAGCCGGCTCTTGTCGCCCACCAGCTGCTCCCGCAGCCGGCTGGCCTCGTCAAGCGCCTGACGGGCTCCCGTCGCCTCCTCCTTCTCCGCCTCCACCTCGGCCCCGAGCCGACCGACGTCCGCAACAAGTCAGTCATAGCAAAAACCGGCCCGAATTAGCCGGATCCTCCAAGACAGCACCTCGGCTGCAGAAGAAAAAAACTCAGCGACAGAGTACTGCATTAAGATTCGACCCAACTGCCACGCAGTTGGCCTGAATCTCGGGGGCTACACCCAGTGGGTGTGCTAGCGCGCCCCCACTAGAAAAGAGCATGAAAGAGAAATACATGTCGCGACACGGAGCTCCTCCTCCTTGGCGGCGAGCCCCTCCTTGAGATGTCGATGCATCTCAAGGAGCTGGTTGAAGACATTGACCCGGTAGGAGTTAAGTTGCTACAAGAAGAAACAATCAGCACAAGCCGGCAAGATAAGATTCAGCCCAACTGCCACGCAGTCGGCACGCCCCCACGAAGAGAAAAAAGATGGAAACTTACGAAGATGGCGCGCTCTAGATCCTGTGTCGCCTCAACCTCGCCCTGGGTGAAGGCCTGGATCCGGTCCGTCCGCCCTCGCAGGAGACGGGTTACGGCAGCCATTGCCGCCTCCTCCTGGGTCAGAGCCCCGAAGGGGACCTCGCTAGTCCCCCTCCGCAACGCCCGCGGCTCGGCAGCCCGGCGTCCTCCGGCCCTGATCGCCAGGGCGTGCCCTCTGCTGGCCGCCCCCCTGAAGCCGGCGCCTTCTCCACCGCCCTCCCCGGCACCGACGCCGCCTCGGTGGGTGGAGCGGCTTGAGGCTCCACCACCAGCGGTGCCTCGTCCGCTGACGCCCGGGGTGCCCCCTCCGGGCGCCCGCGCCGCCTCCATCGGCCCCCTCCCGCTCGACCACGTCGGTCTGCGGTAGGGTGTCTTCCTCGACAACCACGACCTCCCGGTCGAGGTCCATCGCGTTCGCACGGCCGCCTTGGTCGTGCTCCCTTGCCGATGCTGGCACGAAGACCGTCGTCACCGCCATCGTCCCCGCCGACATCTCCGGCCACGCCGGCACCTCGCCGGCTTGCGCCCATGCCGTCGCGGCTCTGACCCAGGCCTGGGTCGACGCCGCCGCCAGCTCCGCCTTGGCCCGGTTTCGATCCCGCCAGGCCAGGCCCTTCGCGTCGGCCGGGTCCAGGCCGAGGTCCGGATCCTCTGGCACCTCGTCCCCGTCCTCGTCCTCGTCCCGATCGACAGCGCCGGATCGGCTCCTCCGGAACGCGGTGCCCTCGACGGACGCGGTATCCGCCGCCAGCGCCAGCGAAATCAGCGACCTGAAGCACAAGACAAAAATGATTACGATGGGTCGAGCAGGGCCGCTCGGCTACTCGGCTCGGGCACAAGAAATCACTTACCCTGGCACCACCGAAACTTCGGGCCTCGCCGCCCTTTCCAGTGGAGCGTTGCGCCTCCTCTTGGCGGGCAGCTTGGCGCCTCTGGCCAGGTCCGATGCGTGCTTCACGGCTGGGGCCCGCGACAGGGCGATATCCTTCCCGTGCGGGCGCCGCGCCGTCCCCGCCCCTCGAGACGACCCAGCTCCGGCTGCACCGCCGCCTCCTCCACCCGGCACCGCTGCGTCAATAGCTCGCATCAACGTTTCCGAAGCCGTCCTGCGACCGGCAACTCAAGGAATATAAAGAAGGCTCACCTACTCGGCGCCCTGCACCCGTATCGGCGGCCGCCGCCTCCCCTCCGTCTTGGGCCTCGAGCTCCTCCGAGGCATCCTGCACCACCTGCGCTCGCGCTCGGTCAAAAGGGTGCCGGATGGCATTCAGAAGCACCTCTCGCATCGCGTCAGGACGAACGAGAAGAAAAGCAGCAGCGAAGTATGGAGACCAGGGACTCACCAATGGTGCCGAGTTCGCACGGCTGTACGGGGCCTTCCCGAACGCCCAGTCGACCCCCAAGCTGGCCTTGGAGATATCATTAACCCGGCGTGCGATCTGGTCCGCCGCCAACCGCGTATTCGCTATGCAGTTGTGATCCCGGGGGCCAGCCATCTGGCCGATGAGGTGGCTGCGTCACTGCAGTGGCAGCACCCGCCGGACGATAAAGGCGGTGATGAGGTCGGTGCCAATGAGCTCCTCCGGCTCCTTCATCACCGACAACCACTCGCACAGGTTGAGCACCTCCTGTGACGGGTGCTTGGGGTAGTACCCCTAGTTCAGCTTCCCCCACGGCAATGAGTTGATGAACGGTAGAAGGTTGATGCGGTCCTCGCCGACGCTGCGGACGTAGAAGAAGGAATTCTGCCATTTCTTGGAAGAATCCTCCAGCGGCATCTTCAAGAAGTCGGCGCACGACCGCTTGGTGATGACGGCCGCCCCGCACTCGGATATCTCTCCGGCCTTCGGCCCCTGCTGCTTCAGAGAGAAGAAGCGCACCCAGAGGTCGATCGAAGGATCGACCCCCAGGTACCCCTCGCAGAGGGTGACGAAGCCGGACAGCTGCGCGATCGCGCCGGCGCCAAGGTGATGAGGCTGGAGCCCGAAGAACTCCAGAAACTCGCGGAAGAACCCGCTCGCGGGCAGCCCGAACCCGTGCTTGAAGTGCGGCAGGAAGACCACCCGCTCCGAGCCTCTGGGCCGTGGCTCCCGCTCGCCTTGCGGGAGGCGAGCCTCGACCTCCTCCGCCCTCGGCAGGCGCCTGGTGTCACGGAGGTAGGCGATGTCATTGAGGGTGACGATCGAGCCCATGCACGACCCTGATAGTAGCGCCATCGTCCCGCGCGCGAAGAAGAAGAATGAAGGGGAAAGGAAGATGGCAGGAAAGCTCTGCTCGGAACGGCGAGCATCTCAGCTAGCGGTGACCGTCGGAAGAAGAGGGAGGACGAAGAGGCAGGGGTGCGCGAGCGTGAGTGATCTCCACCGCCCCCTTGCCCCCAATTTATAGGCCATGATTCGAAACGTGGGGAAGTGGGATCGTTTGCGCTCGCCCCTCCCACTTCCCTGCAATAAGTGCGCACGTACGCATGCAATAACTGCCTGGAGAATAGCAACCGACCTACGGACGCCGCAATAAATCTGCGCGCATGGGCCGAGGGTGTGCAGCGGCGGGCCCCAGAGCGTCGCCCCGTCCTATCGCGCGTGTGGCCTGTTAAGCCCTTCCGGCTCCCAAGCGCCACGTGGCGGCCGCGTGAAGCCCAATGGATTACCCAAGATTCGTCGAGCTCCTCGGTTTCCCACCACAACGAAGACGCCGCGATCCGGCTTCCGGAAGCCGGCACACAGTGGGTGTTGCCGGACCCGACGGACACCAAGTTTGCCTCTGCACAGGGGGGAAACTGTGAGGGCCCACCACCCGAAGACGGCGGACCGTCACTGCTTCGGGGACTACTATCGGGGGGATGAACCCTAGGCAGGCAACGGAACCCGGATCCTTTTCAAAAACAACGGGGCCAGCATCGCCCCTCAATCCGGCCCGACCTTGGCCGAGTTGCTCGACTCGGCCAGGTCGCTCGATCCGACCAAGCAGGCCGACCCGGCCAGGCTCCTCGACTCGGCCCCAACAACCAAGCTCAAGACTTCTCCAGCAAGCCAACACCGCCCTTGGCGTGTTCTACAAACCCGGCCAAGGGTCAGCGGCCATCCCATCCCAGCCATACAATGAGACGAGTCTCCGCCAGCTAATGATCAATGCCACAGTCCCCCGCCCATGCCTCTGGTCGGCCGGACGAGGCAACAGTGCCCTCTACCTACCCGCTGACTAGGGCCGGCGTGGCTACAGTGCCCTACGCCCACCCACTGGCTAGGCCTGGCGTGGCAACAGTGTCCCGGCGTGACCAATGACGCCCACAGGCGGCGACCTGACGGAGCGTCACTGTAGCCGACTCAACCCGGCCATGCCCTGACGATCGACAAGACAAAACACAGTGCCCCCTAGGCGCATGGGGCCCGCGCCTGGAGAACCCGGCGAGCCCTGGTACCCGGTGGGTCCCAGCACCGGGTTCCTGGACACTGACAACCCGGCCCTACGGCCTTGTAACATTACCCTTGTACCCCTGGGGGGGTTAACCTATAAAACCCCCCAAGAGCCCCCATGCATACGGGCAGAACCCACTTCATTCACACAATTGATCACACACACCCAAAAAAGCAACACCCGAGGAGAGGGAGCAGCCTAAGCCTTGGCCAGACCTCCTTCTCCCTCCATACATCTCTAGGAGCAACTCTGTACTGTTACATATAAACCACACTCGGCAGGACTAGGGGTGTTATCTCTCTGGAGATTCCCGAACCTAGGTATGTCTTGCGTCCCACGCTCGCTCATGCCGACCTCGCCTCTGGAGACCACCAGTGCCCTCGAGCCTGCTCCTCTCTTTAGCCATCCCATGGCATCTGTCATGCGCCCACCACGACAAGATGCATAAACGCTAAACATCACATGTAATCAAAATATGTGACATGATATGGACATCATCATCTTGTGCTTTTGATCTCCATCTCCAAAGCATCGTTATGATCTCCATCATCGCCGGCTTGACACCTTGATCTCCATCGTAGTGTCGTTGTGTCAAGGTCGTCACGCCAACTATTGCTTCTACAACTATCGCTAACGCATAGTGATAAAGTAATGCAATTACATGGCGCTTGCACTTCATACAATAAAGAGACAACCCTAAGGCTCCTGCCAGTTGTCGATATTACAAAACATGATCATCTCATACATCAACATATATCACATCATATCTTGACCATATCACATCACAACATGCCCTGCAAAAACAAGTTAGACGTCCTCTACTTTGTTGTTGCAAGTTTTACGTGGCTGCTATGGGCTTGTAGCAAGAACCATTCTTAACTACACAAAAACCACAATGGTGTTTCATCAAGTTTGCTGTTTTAACCTTCTTCAAGGACCAGCCATAGTCAAATTTGATTCAATTAAAGTAGGAGAAACAGACACCCGCCAGTCACCTTTTATGCAAAACTAGTTGTATGTCAGTCGGTGGAACCGGTCTCATGTGCGTGGACATGTAAGGTTGGTCCGGGCAGCTTCATCCCACAATATCGCCGAATCAAAATAAGACGTTGGTGGTAAGTAGTATGACTATCACCACCCACAACTCTTTGTGTTCTACTCATGCATATCATCTATGCATAGACCTGGCTCGGATGCCACTGTTAGGAAACATTGCATGAAAAACAAAAAAGTTTCTGCGCACATGCAAGATCTATCCATGGAGATGCATAGCAACGAGAGGGGAGAGTGTGTCTATGTACCTTTGTAGACCGTAAGCGGAAGTGTTTAACAACGCGGTTGATGTAGTCGAACTTCTTCGCGCTCCAACTGATCAAGTACCGAACGTATGGCACTGTCGCGTTCTGCACACGTCCAGCTCGATGACGTCCTCCTCCTCCTTGATCCAGCAAGATGGCAAGGTCGTGTATGAGTTCCGGCAGCACGATGGTGTGGTGACGGTGATGCTGAAGTGATCTCCACAGGGCTTCGCCTAAGCATTACGAAAATATGGGTGGGGGTGTAAACGGTGGAGGGGCCGCCGCACACAGCTAAGCAATTCTTCTGGGGGTGCTAGGCGCCCCCATCCCTCCCACATATATATAGGTGGGAGGGAGAGGGGAGAGTCCAAGGGGCGCCCCAAGTAGGTCTGAATCCTACTTGGGCTCCTGCCCTTGGCCGCGCCCCCTGCCATATTTGTTGGAGGGGGGAAGGAAAGGGGGAAGAGGAAGGAATGAGGAGACCGAATCCTCCCCTCCTTTCCTTTCCCCACTTGGGAGGCTGCCATGGGGGGTGCGCCAGCCCCTTATGGGCTGGTGTGCTCCCCTCTAATGGCCCAATAGGCCCACTAACCTCCTGGGGCTGTCTGGTACCCCCTCCGGTACTCCGATGATCACCTGGTACACTCCGAGACACTTCCGCTGTCCAAATGTCATCGTCCTATATATCAATCTTTACCTCTCGACCATTTCAAGACTCCTCGTCATGTTCGTGATCTCATCCGGGACTCCAAACAACATTCAGTCACCAAAACATATAACTCATATACCACTATATCGTCAACGAACGTTAAGCGTGCAGACCCTACGGGTTCGAGAACTATGTAGACATGACCGAGACACCTCTCCGGCCAATAACTAATAGTGGAACTTGGATGCCCATATCGGCTCCCAAATATTCTACGGAGATGTTTATCGGTCAAACTGAAGGAAATATGCCCTAGAGGCAATAATAAAGTTATTAGTTATTTCCTTATATCATGATAAATGTTTATTATTTATGCTAGAATTGTATTAACCAGAAACATGATATATGTGTGAATACATAGACAAACAGAGTGTCACTAGTATGCCTCTACTTGACTAGCTCGTTGATCAAAGATGGTTATGTTTCCTAGCCATAGACAAAGAGTTGTCATTTGATTAACGGGATCACATCATTAGGAGAATGATGTGATTGACTTGACCCATTCCGTTAGCTTAGCACATGATCGTTTAGTTTGTTGCTATTGCTTTCTTCATGACTTATACATGTTCCTATGACTATGAGATTATGCAACTCCCGTTTACCGGAGGAACACTTTGTGTGCCACCAAAGTCACAATGTAACTGGGTGATTATAAACGTGCTCTACAGGTGTCTCCGAAGGTACTTGTTGGGTTGGCGTATTTCGATATTAGGATTTGTCACTCCGATTGTCGGAGAGGTATCTCCAGGCCCACTCGGTAATGCACATCACTATAAGCCTTGCAAGCATTGCAACTCTTGAGTTAGTTGCGAGATGATGTATTACAGAACGAGTAAAGAGACTTGCCGGTAACGAGATTGAACTAGGTATTGAGATACCGATGATCGAATCTCGGGCAAGTAACATACTGATGACAAAGGGAACAACGTATGTTGTTATGCGATCTGACCGATAGAGATCTTCGTAGAATATGTAGGAGCCAATATGGGCATCTAGGTCCCGCTATTGGTTATTGACCAGAGAGGTGTCTCGGTCATGTCTACATAGTTCTCGAACCCGTAGGGTCCGCACGCTTAACGTTCGTTGACGATATAGTATTATATGAGTTATGTATGTTGGTGACCGAATGTTGTTCGGAGTCCCGGATGACATCACGGATATGACGAGGAGCTTCGGAATGGTCCGGAGGTAAAGATTCATATATTGGATGATATGGTTAGGCCAAGGGCGCAGGCCCACGGGGCTATAAGTCGGTGCAAAAGGAGTTTTGCGGAGGCCAGGGGGCCAAACGCCGGAGACCCTGGCGTCTGGCCCTGGGCCAGACACCAAGGATTGTGGCGTTTGGTCCTGGAGTCCGAGTGGGACTCTTGCCTTTCGGGCAAACCCGACTTTGAGGAGGCTTTTGCTCCAAGTTTCGACCCCATGGCTCAACATATAAATAGAGGGGCATGGCTAGCACCAAAGACACATCAAGAAACACCAAGCTGTGTGCCGGCAACCCCGTCCCCTCTATTTTGTCCTCCGTCATAGTTTTCGTAGTGCTTAGGCGAAGCCCTGCGGAGATTGTTCTTCACCAACACCGTCACCACGCCGTCGTGCTGCCGGAACTCATCTACTACTTCGCCCCTCTTGCTGGATCGAGAAGGCGAGGACGTCACCGAGCCGAACGTGTGCAGAACTCGGAGGTACCGTGCTTTCGGTACTTGGATCGGTCGGATCGTGAAGACTACGACTACATCAACCGCGTTGATATAACGCTTCCGCGAACGGTCTACGAGGGTACGTAGACAACACTCTCCCCTCTCGTTGCTATGCATCACCATGATCCTGCGTGTGCGTAGGAATTTTTTTGAAATTACTACGTTCCCCAACACAAACCGTTATGGCATCATATGTAATTCCCTTTGTCCATCGGTATGTTACTTGCCCGAGATTCGATCGTCGGTATCTTCATACCTAGTTCAATCTTGTTACCGTCAAGTCTCTTTACTCGTTCCGTAATACATCATCCTGCAACTAACTCATTAGTAACTTTGCTTGCAAGGCTTCTTATGATGTGTATTACCGAGAGGGCCCAGAGATACCTCTCCGATACTCGAAGTGACAAATCCTAATCTCGATCTATGCCAACTTAACAAACACCTTCAGAGATACCTCTAGAGCATCTTTATGATCACCCAGTTACGTTGTGATGTTTGATAGCACACAAGGTATTCCTCCGGTACCCGGGAGTTGCATAATCTCATAGTCGAAGGAATATGTATTTGACATGAAGAAAGCAATAGCAATAAACTGAACGATCATTATGCTAAGCTAATGGATGGTTCTTGTCCATCACATCATTCTCTTAATAATGTGATCCCGTTATCAAATGACAACACATGTCTATGATTAGGAAACCTTAACCATCTTTGATCAACGAGCTAGTCTAGTAGAGGCTTACTAGGGACATGATATTTGTTTATGTTTCATGAATAATAAACCTTTATATGAATAATATAGCATGAATAATAAACCTTTAATTATTGCATGAATAATAAACTTTTATCATGAATAAGGAAATATAAAATAACAACTTTATTATTGCTTCTAGGGCATATTTCCTTCAGGGAAAACTTTAAGTTTAGGGCTGACATAATTCCTCCCGAGCTGTAGAGTTGCCAATATCAAAGAGAACTAATTGATCCAAAAAACAATGTAGGAAGCTACGAAGTTTGAGAACATTAAAATGTAACCTAGCTAGGTAGAGCTAGAACGACGTGGGCAGTAACCATGCTACAGACGTATGCCTTGCCCCCACCCCCTCACCCCTCCCACGGTCCAAACATGTCATGGGACAAAGGCGTCTATGACAGAACGTATATCGGTCAGGGCCTACCGATGCCCCTCGAACACAGACAACACAATGCCCTCCTCGGCGTCCTAATCCAGCGGCAGGCTGACAACATCTCATGTGGCATTGTTAAACATGCTCGTAATCACCATGAGGGCATGGCCAACGCTCCCGTCTGTATCGGTGCCCCGGCCGCCACATCGACCTGTCCGATGCCACGTCCATCAAACATATCGCCTGCAGAGCAATGCGGTCACCTGCAGAAGAGCTCGCCTCCTCCCTGACGAAAGCAACGAGGCGACCGCTCGGGCGACGCGGTGTGGGATCGGTCGCTCCACTCCCCGCAGGACCATGCAGACCCAACAATAGCCGGCGGCGCAAGGCCGCGAACAAGAAGGGAAGCGCGGGAACGGGAGAAGGAAGCGCGTGAACCAGGGCAGTGGAGGTGCGACGCACGAACAAGAGGAGAAGGCGGCGCACCCTCGTCCTTAGCCTGCCTTCAACATCGTCGATTCGAGCTCTCCGTGCAAGGTATGACACTACTTCTTCCCCTGCTTCCTCTTGTGCTGATGGCCAGATTGATTTGATTCGGATAGGTTCAGTAAATTAGGCTAGGGTTTGATGGATTCTGGTGATTTGTTCCAAGAACAAGATCGATTCCCCTATCCTGTGATTTAGATTCAATCAATCTGGATAAGGTGGACATGCTTGTAGTAATCCCCATCTATTTCTTCTTATTAATCCCTGAGAGAAACATGTTAGATCCGTGCTATTACTCTGCACTTTGCAGTTGCGGGTAGAAAATCATATTATTTAGTACGTGCGCAGAAGCTAGTAGAATCCATCTCCACGAGCAATTATCAGCAACGGTTCAGTAAACTAAGCTTGGGTTTGATGGATTCTGGAGATTTATGATTATTTGGTAAATAGCTTCTTTTCAAGAACCAGATTGATTCCCCTGTGCTGCGAACTAGGTTCAATTATTTGGGTCAGGAGGCTATGCTTGTGGAAGTCCCCATATTTTTTTTCTAAAGCACTGTCTGTGGATGCATGTTGCAACAGTAGAATCCTCGCTTGTTAGGATAAAGAACTTAGAACACATACCTAATGCAGGGTTACAATTTCATAATCATCCGCGTCTTCAGAAAGTACAACTTGATGTACTTTAGAAATAAATGCTAGAATCTGCATGTGTTCGTTAGGAAGTTCATGTATATGTTGCACTAAAAATCTGCACTATTGTTTTTAAAATATGCACTCTACTCGGAAATCTGCACTGTACCCTGAAATCTGCACTGTACTGTACCCAAAATCTGCACTATTGTTTTTTAAATGCTATTTTTTTAATTAAAATGATGGCTGTGCTATAAAACTCACCTGTAGTTTTTAAAACTGTAGTTGCACTACAGCAGGATACTTGTACTATTGTCAGTTGCTCCATGCAAATTTAACAGGAAATGCTCTAGCCAAATCAAATGGCCAACTTAGAAAAAAAATCTATGTTTTCGACATGCTTGTTATTATACTCTAACTTGTGTCTTTGCTTCTCATGTAGATGTTCTACATATATGTGCAATAAAAGCGGGTTTCATGTGCCAGTGTAGAAGTTGTGAGAGTTGTTTTTTGAAATGAGAAGAATCAAAGGATACAACAACAAATTCAGTCTGAAATTTGCTTTGTGTGTTTACAAATCTTTCCTTTGTGAGTATTTGGAAACCTTAAGATTATTCTGTTACTATGGGATTTTGTAGTGTCATGGACAAGACATACTTGTTGACACTGTTTGCATTTTGTTTGGAAATCAAGTTGTTTGATAACTTTCAGTGTGTATGCTTGTTGATATCGTTGATTCAAATGGATGCTGGTATTGTTTAAATGCAGTGGAAGTTTCATGTGTTGGAAAGGAGGTGAGAGAGAAAAAGTAAGATGATAACATCACATAGAGTAGTTTCCATTGGGTGATAGTGGCATACAACAATAGCTTCATTTAAATTTATCTATGTGGATGGCTGGAGCAGCACCAAGGTGTTGCCTCCCTTGTACATGTCCTTATATCTTCCACATGCACGTGCTCGTCGGCGCGCTCACGTAATACACTGCGATTTAATCTTGTACGCATGTAATCGTGTGCTCACTACTAGTGATTGATTTGAGTACATAGTTTAGATGTTTATTTGAGATGAAGATGTCAGCCCAGTCCACAGACGCGAGTACTTTGTGATGACAACGCTGCTATGTTTAAGATGGAACCATACATGCATAGGACTAAAGAGTTGACAGCCGCTGGATTGATTTATCGTGCAAGGATCGGTCCATAATTATGGTGTGTGGAGCAGTTTCGTAACAAAATTCGGCCGGGACGGCGATGCAAGTAGGGGAGGGGTAGTAGCAACTCCCCCGCAAAAAAAAAAAACGATGCCGACGGAGTTTCTATTTTGATCTTATACGCGAAGATTAGCACGAATTGACCTTGTTTGAAAAATACTTTTGAATTCGACAATTTTTGTCATGCCAACATACATGGCGTTTGGATTGCACTAGATACACCACGATCATTGGCATTTGGCCCTGATCCGCACTTGTCCGATGTGGCAAAGGGGAAACGCCATACTCCTTGGTGTTTGGTGTCAGACACATAAATACTCCCTTCGGTCCTAAATATATGTCTTTTTAGACATTTCAAATAGACAATAAGTTTGGTGTCAGACACATAAATACTCCATTCGTTCCTAAATATATGTCTTTTTAGACATTTCAAATGGACAATAACATACGGATGTATGGAGACATATTTTAGAATGTAGATTCACTCTTTTTTTCGTATGTAGTCACTTGTTGGAATCTCTAAAAGACTTAGGCCTCCTTTAGTTTGGAGGAATCTTGTAGGATTTCTAAAGGATAGGATTTTTGTAGGAAAAATTCCTATGAAGCCCTTTGGTTTGTAGGAATGAATTCCTATTTATATGTAGGATAGGAATCAATCCTTCACATCTTAAAGGGAAAAAAACATTAGTCTAGACTCAATGAAAAAAATCCTATCCTATGAATCAAGTGACATATCTTTTCCTATAGGAAGTGAGATGCATGCCACCTCACTTCCTATGATTTTCCTATTCCTATAATATTCCTACCCTATGAACTAAAGGAGGCCTTATATTTTGAAACGGAGGGAGTATGTCCTAGCCTAGCTTAGCTAAAGCTATCTGAGAGCTCATATTAAAAAAAAAACCAACTGAGAGCTTGGCTGGCTAGATAGACAACATACAATGGAGTATGTATGTATTCCCTCCGTTTCAAATTAGTCGATTTGAATTTGTCTAAATATGGATGTATCTATATTTGTTTAATGCCTAGATATATCCGTGGTTAGATAAATATGTGTCAAGTAATTTAAAACGGAGGGAGTAGTAACTAATGTGTAGGTTCGTGCTTCTTGCTACATTCAGCGGAGTCAACCAGATGCAGAGCAGAGTGTTGCAACATATTAAGTAGAGTCGATCGGATGGATTGCATTGTAGTGCGACACATGCTATGCGTAAAACTATTCATAGGAAACCGGAAATAAGTAGCAAGACATCTCCAATGTTGACTCCTGAAACAATATTGTATTTGTTAATGGACTGGTCTGAATCAGTTCCCGGGCAAGAATATAAGAGCCGGCTATCCAATCTTGTTCGCATACTTTAGAAACGTGATTTTAATAAACCGGACGAATTTGCAAAGACAACAAAATTCACTTTAAGTTCGGGCATGTAATTTACAATGGAACAACCATTGTTGTTCATGTCGCCGTCGCCATCGTTGTCATCATCAGAGTAGTCCTTCCAGCAACGAAAGGGCACGGGGTGCGGCAGCCCCGCCCAATCGCCATGTGGCACTCGCGAAGGAGCCGCTTTGCTTTCTCCAACGTCGTGCCGAGGGCTGCCTCAGCTAATGCCTACCCTGGTCGGTGTGCCCTAGCTGCCTTGTCCCTGCCGACAATGGGAGGGGAGGTGTCGTTGAGCGATCACTTCTAGCTGATCTTGGTAAACTCTTCGTCAAAGCAGCCGCGATGACACGCGACCGTCTCCACCGTGGTTAGCGCGGACCTAGCCGGCGCCTCGTCGGACTTTGCAAAAGCCGAGCGGCATGCTGTGTTTTTCCACTACTGCCTTGCCGCCGTGACGATGCTCCACGAGGACGACGAGTCGCCGCGGCCACTGAGGTATCGGACAATCTATTGTTGGTACTCATGGTTCGTTGTCGCCGCCTCCGGGAGGAAGCGTGACTGCTCCATCGGCTAACCCTCCTTATCGTCAGAGGAGATGACAGTCTCCTTTATCTTGGAGGAGTTGGCGCCGTGGAGATCGAGGAGCCCGGAGAACGACGACGGCAGCGCCAAGATCTAAAGGAAGATCCAAAACCGCCACCTCAGAAAATCAGGACTTGCTCATGGTGGAGATCTTGGTCTAGACGGCGCGGAAACGGAGAGGAACGGATAGGGTTAGAGCGGAAAGGAAAGAAATCAGTGATGTGTAGTGTGGACGCTCACCTGTCCGGTCACATTGCTCTACAACGGTTGCGTCCAATCACGTCTGCTTGAGAGCGGCTGACCGGCATGAACGTGCGGAGAGTGATACGCACGACGAAGAGTTGGGGTTAGATCGTGTGGTCGGACCGATACGTGGCACGAATCCGAACGCCTGCAAACCTTTCATAAAATTCAGACGACGTGATCTACGACACCATGTTGAATGATAAAAAAAGTCAGGTTAGAATCTTTACAGGCGATTAGCAGCACCAAGTTCGAGATGCACTAATGGCCCGAAACTGTGCAGTCCGTGCTTGACTAGGAGTAATAATTCAATGAAGGCAATCGTAGTAGTTCCTGTTCCGCTCACAATACGTGCAGAGTGTCATGTACTTTTTTTTTAGAACGAAGACGCACGATGCGTCCGACTTTAAATTAATAAAGTCCACCGACAAGTAGCATCCAACAAGTTCAACACAGCAGAAAAAAGTGGGCAAAGCCACTCAGCCTAATAGAGAAAGACAGCAAATAGCACACAAGCAGCCAGTCCAAAATAGCACCACGAGCAGCATCTTAGTGACGGGCTTCAAACTGAATCGTGCGGATCCGCTCCATGGCCTCCATCATCCGATCTACATCACGCCGTTTCCCCAACGGTGTCTATGTCTGAAGAAACAAGTGGCATTTGAAAATAATATCAGCAGAATGGTTAGGGAACTTGTGTTCGATAGTCATCTTATTACGGGTGGTCCATAATGACCAGCACAGCGCCCCTACGCATCGCCACAGCACGCGCCCGAAGCTACCCCTATGAGCGAGAAGGATCCCACGTAGGTCCGACGCCGTATGGGGATTCCAGTTCTGCGCAAACGCCTCACGGACGGCACTCCAAGCAAAACGAGTTAGGTGGCATTTGAAGAAGATGTGGTTAGTATCTTCATGCGCTCCACATAACGCGCAAGACC
The DNA here is from genome assembly GCF_003073215.2 of Triticum urartu. Taxonomy (NCBI): domain Eukaryota; kingdom Viridiplantae; phylum Streptophyta; class Magnoliopsida; order Poales; family Poaceae; genus Triticum; species Triticum urartu. The sequence continues at coordinate 223,753,251 of NC_053024.1, read as the reverse complement.
CATCCGAAGGGCCCTGTCTAATGGCAATGTTGTTAGAAGAGGGAAGGCGGTCACGGAATAATTGTCAAAGAAAAACTTTGGTCTTCAGAGGTATAGACGCTTTCCATAGCCCCCTAGCTATGTCAAGAGTCGGTCCCTCGGTTAGCTTATTGTAAAGCGACTGGACCATGAACTTTCCGGAGCTTGAGAGGGACCACGAGACCATGTCGGCCTCAGGGCAGAGAGAAACACCCTGCAAGGCAGTTAGGAGCCCATCCCAACTTGCCCGTTTATGGGCGAGGAGTGGTCTTTTGAGAGGTATGGCTGGTGGGTTAGTTCTGAGCGCGTCGGCCACCAAAATGTCGACGTTAGTGGCAAGTTGATAGATGATAAAGTGGCTACGCCAAAGAGGTTCCGACCCAAGCCAATGGTCGAGCCAGAACCTCATGGAGTTCCTGTTCTTAACACAGAACTTGGCCCCTAGCGTGAAGATAGGCTTAACAGCCTGAATCCTGTTCCAGAAAGGCGATCCCTTCGCCTTTGAGGTGAGGAAATTCCCATCGGGGAAATATTTGGCGCGAAGGATATCGGCCCAAAGCCCTTGTTCGTTCTGGGAAAGTTTCAAGATCCACTTGACAAGGAGCTCTACATTCATGAGTTTGGAGTTAAGGATCCCAAGGCCACCGAATTTCTTGGGGCGGCAGAGCGCAGCCCACTTGATCAGGTGGTATTTCTTTTTTGTCCCAGTTCCTTCCCAAAAGAACTTAGACCTAGGGGTGTCGAGCTTGGCGTGGACTCCATCAGCCAGCAGGAACATGCCCATAGTAAACAGGGGCAGGGAGGACAAGCTAGAGTTTGTCAGAATCAGCCTAGCCGCAGAAGATAAAAACCTGCCGCGCGAGGGACTAACCCGGTTCGCCACCTTACCGTATAAGGGTTCCCATTCGAGAATCGAGATGTGTTTGTCCGAGATGGGAAGGCCTGGGTACTTAATTGGAAAACTCCCTAGTTTGCAGTTAAGAAGGTTGGCAATGCGAGTGGCACGGGGATTGTCCACCCCAATGGCAATCACCTCACTCTTCAAAAAGTTTATCTTCAGGCCGGAGATGATCTCGAAAGCGAGGAGGATGAGCTTAATCGAGGCTATACTATGGTCATCGGGCTCGAAGAGTAGCAAAGTGTCGTCCGCATATTGTAAATGGGTGATCCCTCCGGGGCAGAGGTGACGCACCACACCACGAATGTGGCCGGCATTCTTGGCCTTGTTCACCATGGCCGAGAGGGCATCAGCAACAAAGTTGAAAATCAAAGGCGAGGAGGGGTCTCCTTGTCTGAGACCTCGTTTGTTGCGGAAGAAGTTCCCCACTTCTCCGTTAATCGACACCGCGGTCTGTCCCCCCGAGACAAGTTGCATGATGCGATGAATGAAACCCGACTCGAATCCCTTCCGAGTCAGCACCTCGCAAATGAACTCCCAGTTCACACGGTCGTAGGCTTTCTCGAAGTCAAGCTTAAAGAGCACGGCCGGCTGACGCGTGCGCTTAAGCTCGTGAACGATCTCTTGCAATACTACCGGACCTTCTAGGATGTTACGGCCTTTGAGGAAACCCGACTGGCTACGGTCGATCACACGCTGTGCAACCGGGGCAAGTCTCGTAGTGTATGCCTTGGAGCATAGTTTGAAAGGCACGTTAATAAGGGTGATGGGGCGGTATTGCTTAATCGAGTCAGCCCCTTTAACTTTAGGGATGAGGCTGATGACGCCAAAGTTGAGGCGTGAGATGTCTATTGTGCCTAGCGCAAACCCGTTGATAATATCGTAGAAAATGTCCTTGAGCGCCGGCCAAAACCGCCGAAAGAAAGACACCGGCCAACCATCCGGCCCTGGAGCGGTATCGATCTTCATCGAGCCAAGCGCATCGTCGATCTCCCCCGTGGAGAAGGACAAGGCCAGGCCATCATTTTCGACTTGCGACACCCGTGATTCTTCCCCCCAAAAGTCCTCACGGAGGCGTAGGGGCTTCTCTTCCGCTGTACCCAACAGGTTAAGGAACAAATCGTAAATATGCCTCAAGATTTCGGCTTGGCTGACCAGTAACCCGTGGTCCGATTGCAATCTCAGGATCGAACATTTCCTTTTGCGGCCGTTGGCGAAGGCGTGGAAATAGCCCGTATTTGCATCCCCCTTGGTAATCCACTTGACGCCGCCCCTACGGCGCCAATATTCCTCCTCTTCCCTGAGGATGGCCAGCACTTGATTTTCGAGGGCATAACGGTTAGCCCACTCTGCTTCCGAAAAGGAACTAGAGTCAGCTTGAGCGTCAAGGACTTTAATTTCCTCGATAAGAGCTTCCCTAGCTCGTTTAGCTTCACTTCCGTGGTTTGCACCCCACCCTCGAAGGAAACCACGCAGGGCCCCGGCGGCCGAAACCCAAGTGTCAAGAGGACCCCTGGAGCGACCAGCTGCAGCCCTAGCTTGCTCCCAATGCGCGAGGAGCATGGGTATGAAACCCTCTACCTCGAACCACCCTGTTTCGAAGTAGAAACGTGGGCTACGCTTGATCCTATCCTCCCCAGAGGCCAGGATCAACGGAACATGGTCAGAACCAATGCGTGTTTCAGCAACCAGCATACACATGGGAAAGATCACCTCCCAGTCAGCCGTAACGAACACACGGTCCAGGACGCTCCGGACCGGAGTGAGTTGCTTGTTAGTCCACGTGTATCTAGCCCCTGTCCTAGCGATTTCCCGCAATGCGCAAGCCGCAATGGCATTGTTAAAAAGGGAGACCCTAGGCCAGTCAATGTTGCAATTATTTTTGTCCGCGGCCGAACGGATAAGGTTAAAATCGCCCCTAAGAACAATGGGAATGTTAGCGGCTTGCTTGGCCCCGACCAAGACTTGGATTTCTCCCAGGAAATCAGCCGCGCGCGAGTGATCGGCCGGGCCGTAAACACAAACGATCGCCCAGGAAGCGAGAGAGACTCTATGCTTAATCGTGACAGAAATGAAAAACGATCCCACGTCCCAAGTTACAACATCACAAACATCAGAATTACATCCCAAGAGTAGACCGCCCGAATGGCCAATGGAAGGGACCCAGCCCCACACGAAGCGGTGGAGAGGATCATAGGCCGCGAGATCATGATACGAAAAGTCCGCTTTGATCGTTTCTTGGAGAGCCACAACGTCAATCCTTTCGCGAGCGATAAACTCCCTAAGTTGCGTGCGTCGACCCGAGTGCCCGCAACCCCGAATGTTCCAAAAGATGTAACGCATCAAATAATACGGTTGCGAAGGCGAACCCCTCTGGAGGTCACCGGTTTTGCCACATGCTTCTTAGCCTGGGCTCGGCTCGTCGATGGCGCAGCGTCAACCTCCCTGGTTGCGACGGCCCCCTCTAACGGGACTAGCATGGTGGGAATACCCGCAGTCACTGGGCCAGCAGAGACCGCCAGCGCCGTGGTATCGGCCTCCCTGGCCTTGGCCGTAGCAGCGGCCTCTGCCAAAGCCGCTTGGGCCTCCTCACGAGCACGGATAAGGGACACAAGCTCACCACGATCCGCTCCTAATCCGAAACCACTGTCGTCTAAGATAGTAACAAGCTGTGGATCTATAAACGCGTTCAGAATCTTAAAGGAGGGGGTGGGTTACCTGAAGTCTCCAGATTCTTGTCCGCCAGTCGAAGTTGCGCACTCTCCAAGGAAGACAGGTCGCCCAATGTCGCCTTGGCCCGAGCACTTGGAGCACGCTGAGGGCTCGGAGATGCCCGAGAGCGCCGCGCCTTGGCCGCCGTGCCTGCAGAGCCCAGCGCAGCCTGAAGATCCACACACGCCGGTGCCACAGGCGAAGGGAGCGCCAGCGCAGCTTGCTTGACAGGAAGCTTCCGCCCGACCGTCTTCTTAGGGGCACGTCCGGATCCCCCCGAGCTGCGACGACTAGACATCAGGGTGCGAATGGATGGCTCATTGAGCACCACACCCGAGTCCAAGCCGAGCAAACTGGGGGAGGCTGGGGCGACAGCCGCAGCGGCGTGACCAGCAGCAGGCAGCGACGCTGAGCCCACCAGATTGAAAGCCCCACAAGAGCGCGGGACGGAGGCGAACTGCTCCCAGCCGTGTCCGAGATCGCCAGCGCCCCAGGCTCCGCGTTCTCCTTCCCCTCATCGAGCGGAAGTTCTTTGATACCCAATTGATTCCAAGTCTCCGTGTCAATTGACGTGTCTGGCATGCTATCCTCAGGTTCATCCTCACGGCCGGCCATGTCCACATCCATAGCGCGGCCCTCACTGCCAGTGTGTTGCCCGCCCTGGGCCCCTGGGTCTTGCTGCTGCTGCCCAGCTGTCCCTCCGGTCCCCGGACCAGGCGGTCCAGCGCTCTTGTCGCCCGGGTGAGAGGGTGTGTTGTTAGGACCAGGCGCCGCCGGCCCGTCTCCAGGGCGCTTTGGGAGCCGCTCCACCTCAACCCGAATGTCGTATCCCTCATGATTGAACCAAACTTGCACAAAACCATTCATCTTGTCAGGGGCTCTGCAACCAAACTTCATCCTCGCCGGTCCCACCCGGATGAGGGATAGCTCATCCACCACGATAGGTCTACCCAGCATCTTGAGCCCCTCCATCAGACGGTCGACACGTCGGTGCTTCTTGGGGATGCCATGCAGGCGGAGCCACACCTCCGGCATGGAGAGGGGCACAATCGTCTCATGGATCGAGTCACGAACCAGCACCATAATGTCGTGGATGGAGAGGAAAAGCTTGCCGCTTGTCTTGGCCATATGCAACAGATCTGTAGAAGGGAACACCACCGCAAAGTCGTTGTCGCCAACCTGCGCTATCTGCCAGTCCCAGGCTCCAGCCACCATGTGCTTCAGCTCCTGCTTGAGCGTACGCAGCAAAAGCCTCCTCGGCTCCGCTGACAGAATGGCACCATTAGCAACTTTAGGGTCCTCGCCCTCCGCCATCTCTTCTTCTTTGAACTCCATGCAAAAAATCCCTCGCCCGGAATGGCACTGCCCATGATCTGGAGGTGCGGCTGCTTGCCCCGTGAAGGGCAATAAGCCGAGGCGTGGCCCTCCTGCTTGCAGATCACACAAAGGGGGGAGGTGCACTTGGCCTGGAAATGCCCGGTCCGGCCGTACTTGAAGCATTCCCCGCCCTCCTCCTCGACCGGCCCTCCTCCTCGACCACCGCAAGCGGTGCAGCCAAAGCCCGTGGCTTCTTTGCTAGCGGGTCCCCATGGCCTCCGCCGCAAAGGGGGTGCTCCTGCGGCTTACGCTCCAGCTCGCGATGCCGCGTCCCATGCTTGCGCTTCTTCTTCTTCTCTTGCTGGCCCCACCAGGGTGGAGGAGGACCCCAATCCCCCTCGCGCCCGTGGGAACCAGATCCGGAGTCATGACCCTGATAGCCACCATAGCCACGACCAGATCCGCCGTCTTGACCATGCTCAAAACCACCTCCGTCGCCCGCACGCCCCGCCGCCCTGGCCCGTTGGCCACGCTTCGCCTGCTCCCGTAGGGCCTTCTCACGCCGCCATTCCTTCTCGGTGAGCGGAGGCTCCATCGGGCGCTTGTCTGCGCGCCTGTCGCCCATGGTCGTCGCCTCGGCAAAGGACAGAGTGAGAAGGAGAGGAGGGGGATGGGAACGAGAGATCTGACAGAGAGACAGTGGCGCCGCACCTCACTGGGACGAGCCGGAAACCCTAGCGAGGGGTCACGGAGGCCCCTGCGCAGCCATATAAAGCGCTAGCAAGCGGGCTTTCGGGACCCTCCCAGTGAAGGCCGACCGCGTGGGCTATCAGGGACAGGTCCAGCACATGAGCCCGAAGGCCCCCCTGCAAACGCCAAGGGCCCCACACCAGGAGGCCCGACGGCCAGAGGACAGAGCGGGGCCGGCAGGCCCAGAGGCCCCCAGCAGGCCCAAGGTATGGGCAGACGACGCCAACCCTAGCGCGCCAGCCACCTGCTCCGCCGCCGCCAACGACGCCGTTGAGGGGAAGGCAGGAAGAGCAGGCCACTCCTCGGGCATCACCGGAGCCACCGCGGGCACAGAACGCCAGGGAGACAGCGGGGGCGCCAGACATGGCCCCCGTGCGCCCGAGTCCAATTGCACCTCTGGCCTCCAGCAGCGCACCGCCGTCACCCGCGAACCGCCTCCGCCAGGCGCAAAGCGGCGGCACCGGTCTCCCCGACCAGCCCCGCCTTGAGTCACCGCCAGCACGAAATCACCCAGCGTCGCCCCCAACGGAGGAGGAGCCAGCCGCGGAGAGGAAATCCCATCCTCCTCATCGGACGCATCCTCCTACAAAGCCCAAAACCAACCACCGCAGCCCGCACGACCCGCCCCAGGGGAGCGCGCCGGAGCAGGGGACGCCGGGGCGCCACTGGGACCCCGTCGCACCAGAACCCACCCCGTTGCCGCGGCAGCACTGCCGGGGGGAGCGGGGTCGCCGCCCACGTCGCCCCAAGTCGCCTCCAATGGCTCGCTCATTTCAGAACTCATTTCATGTTCGGCAGCTCCGCAATGGAGGTTGAGAGGAAGAAGGTGGACGATGCGCTCTCTGCCGTGGAAATGATGATTCCGCGGGTGCTCGACGACCAGGTTTCCAGCGCCGGTGTGTCATGTACTCTGGCATGGAGCACATCGTTTGCATGGAAAGAAGAAATAATACTAACATGCAAAAGCTTCCCCAAATGATCTAGCCAGCCAACTCTCGGTAACTTTAGCTAGGCCATACAAGGACACATTTATTTATTTTCGAAACGGAGGCAAAAGATTTGCCTCATCTATTAATTAGACAAGAAGAGAGTTTGTTACAGAAGTCATTTTTACACGGCATGAATGATTACTCGCGTAAAATAATAGCCCCTAATTTCTTTGCTCCGGCAGTGACCCAAAGGTTTGCCTCGCAAACAATGAAGTTAAGCAACATTGGTGGAGGAGCGCTCTTCTACCAGAAAACACGGGTATTCCTCTCGTTTCAAATGGTCCATGACACGAGCATGGCAACAGAGGCTATAGCCTTCCTATTGGGGACTCCGGCGCCGGTTCTATTTATCCACCACTCCTCTACCGAATCCTATAGCTGCCAAGTAGTAGTGTCCAAGTGGTGAAGGCCGAATTTCACGATGACCGAGTTCCATAGCCGAATGGTGTAACGGCATTTGAAGAAGAGATGTGGTCCACTTTCTTGATCTCTCTTGCAAAGAGTGCAAAGCCCACAGTTTGGACATCCCCATTTTGCAAGTCTATCCACGGTCCAAATTCTATCTTGGATAGCCAACCAAGCAAAGAATTTAGCCTTTGGCGCCGCCCAAGCCTTCCAAACCATTTGATCCATGGGGGAGAGGACCAAGCCTAGAAATTGGGCCTTGTAGGCGGAGGTCGCAGAGTAGTGCCCGCTTGTCGTGTGCTTCCACACAATGATGTCTTCAGCACGTTTATCAAGGTGGACATCATTTATAAGCGCCCATAGAGTGAAGAATTGTCGGATGTGTTCAACGGATACGACCGTGGAGGTGTTGATCTTGAGGATCCATGCATTATATTTTAGGGCCCCACACACCTTCCAATTCTTCCTCGAGGAGGCCTAAAAACGAGCGGAGCAACGTCCTTGGGCTTGCATCCATGAAGCCAAGGAGAATCCCAAAAGGATGTTTTAGCACCATGCCCCATGGTGATGGTTGTGGACGCATAGAAGAAGTCAAGGTCCTCCTTGTCACATGGGTTTCCCAATCCCACCCACATCTTGTGAGGCACCATCCATTCAAACCATGGCCACCTCAAACGCAAGGCCCTCTCAAATTTGTCGGTGTTGAGGACCCCTAGACCGCCATATTTACGCGGCCAGCAAACAATCTCCCAATTCACCTTGCACTTGGCACCCGTCGTCTTGTCCGATCCAGACCAAAGGAAGGCTCGCTCGAGTTTGTTGATACTTTGAAGAATGCTCGACGGTATGACCAACGGCGTGATGAAGTAGATCGCTTGTGAGGTGATGACGGACTTGACAAAGGTTGTGCGTCCAATGGTGGTGATATTTTGGCCATCATAGGTAACCAACTTGCTTGCAACCTTGTCGACAAGGAATTGCCAATCCACCTTCTTAAGCTTCCAGACGGATAGAGGAAGGCCCAAATATCTTAAGGGGAAGGACGCCCTTTTCACCGGCAAGCTTTGAAGGATGTGCTCTAGATTGAGGTGATTGCATAGAATGGCCACAACAGAGCTCTTATGGAAATTGGTGCATAGCCTGGTGACCTCCCCAAATCCGCGCAAGATGGCTGAGAGGTTGTCAATATCATTTTTAATTGGGGCCATGAAAATGGCTGCATCATCTGCATAGAGTGAAGTTCTCACCATGACCCCTCTCCCCGCACCTTGTGAAGTAGCCCTTTTCGGGTTGCCAACTCAAGAAGTTGTTGGAGCGCATCAATTGCAATGACAAAAAGGAGCAGGGATAGGGGATCCCCTTGCCGGAGGCCCCAACCATGTTTGATGGGGTGGCCAGCCACACCATTCAGTAGGATCCTCGAGGATGATGTGCATAGAAGGGACGCAATCCAATCCTGAAACTTGGGGGGAAACCCCTTCGCCGTAGGAGATCAAGGATGTATTCCCATCTGACCGAGTCGAAGGCCTTGCGGATGTCAAGCTTGAACAACAAAGACAGGGTCTTGCATTTGTGCAGTCTACGAACCAAGTTGCGAACACATAAAAAGTTGTCGTGTATGCCTTTGCACTTGATGTACGCGCTTTGGGCATTGGAGGCCAGCTTGTCCATGTGCGGAGAAAGACGGATTGAGAGAATTTTTGCGATAATCTTAGCAATGGCATGAATGAGGCTGATGGGCCTATAGTCTGCAATCCCCTTGGCGCCTTCTTTTTTGGGCAGAAGGACCACATTTGCGGAGTTGAGCCAATGAAGATTTGCCGTGTGGAGGGCATCAAAATGGTGTACCACCCTCATCATGTCCTGCTTCGTGTTGCCCCAACACTTATTAAAGAACGCACCCGTGAAGCCGTCCGGGCCCGGTGCCTTATCACTTGGCATGCCATTGATTGCCTCCCGCATCTCCTCCTCAGTGATGGGTGATTCGAGGCCATGCAGGTCATGCACCTCTAAGTTGAGCTCATCCCAATTGAAGTCTTTGTCACTTGTGCTCCCTTTTTTCATCACTTTAGCGAAGTGTTCCAGAATGAGCTTCTCTTTAGCGTCGTGCTCGGTAACCCAACCTTGGTCATGCTTTATCCTATGGATATGATTCTTCCTCCTTCTAACATTAATTCGGCGATGAAAGAACTTGGTGTTGGCATCGCCCTCCTTGAGGTTAGCAATTCTTGAGCATTGCTTTTTCCGAGCTCTCTCGAGTGCGGCCAAGCTAATAACTCTCCTCTTCAGCCGGGTCCTAAGGTAACTCTCATTGGGGGAGAGTTGCCGATTATCTTGAGCAATGTCGAGGCGGAGAATCACCAAAAGAGTGGCATGAAGGTGAACTTTTGCTTTTGAGAAAAGGCCCTTACTCCACTCGGAGAGTCGGAGAGCCACCTTCTTGAGCTTATGGAATAAGACTTGATATGGCTCGGTGTGCTCGAGAGGATTGTTCCACGCCATATTTACCACTTCCAAGAAACCGGGCATAGAGATCCAAAAGTTTTCAAACTTAAAAGTTCGCAGTCTCCGCGGTCCCTTGTCATTGGCGAGGAGTGGACAATGATCGGGCAGAGATGACGAGAGGGCATGTAGCAAATGAGTGTTGAAAGTGGTGTCCCACCCGGCGTTGCAGGAAAATGAGTCAAGTTTGCACATTGTATGGTTTTCCCTCTCATTGCTCCAAGTGAACCTTCTGTTTTGCAAGTGTATCTCTTTAAGTTCACAACTTTGAAGAGTGGTTTGGAACCGATTTATTCGACTACGATTAACATGCCTTTTATTCTTGTCTCTTGCATGGTATATTTGGTTGAAATCCCCTACAACGAGCCATGGCATCCCGTTGGTCCGCCTTGATCTTTTCCAGCAGCTGCTCCGCTCGGGGATCGGTGAGCTTCTCGTGAGCCCACCGGTCCAGCTTCACCGGGATCGTGGTCGGCGGCTCCAACAGAGCATGGGGGCGCTTGGCATCCATGAAGACCCACTTGTTCCGGAAGTCTTCCACCTTCTTCCCTGCCCTCGAGATCGCATTGCTGCCATTGGCGGCGATGAAGCTAGCGCACCCGAAGCACTAGGAGCTGCCTAGTCGGAGGTAGAAGAAGTGGCGGAATAGCGGGACGAAGGGCATCACCCCCACAAATGCCTAGCAATAGAAGGCGAAGATCGACAGGAGGAGGATGGAGTTGGGATGAATATGGAGGGTGTGGAGCCCGTAATGATTGAGGATGGCATAGAAGAAACTAGAGAAGTGGGGAACAAGCCCAATGAAGATGCTATGCAGGAAGAAGGGGTAGAAGTTCTCCCCCAAGGTCCCCGGATCTGTGGAGCCAACCCAGAGCACCGTCTCCCCTCCATCGTTGGTGCTGTCGGTCGTCAACAGGAGCGCGGCAGCAAGCTGCTTCTCCTTGGTGACGGATGACGCACCAAGGGCCGGTTCGAACGAGGGGGCCTGGCGCACAAGAGGAGCGGCAAGCTTCGCCTTGTCAGAGGCCATCAGCGGCAAGCTTGGGGAAGAGATTTGGCGGATCCGGTGGTTTTCTGAGCAGAAGGAGAAGGGGATCTGGAGCAAGATGAAGGGAAGGCAATGAAGACTTGGTGGCAGGCACCAGCCTTTTTGTCAGTCCTGGACGGTTGTCGGGGTAGTGTGGGGAAGCAGAGACGCCCACATCCAATCAAGCGCCATGTGTCGACCAAGGCCGCAGGCGGTTAGGGCCCGTGGCGCTCCGCACTTGCCCTTTGGCTTCGCCTCGAAGCCAAGTTTGAGCGCGCCTTGGGCCCGGAGGCTACTGTCGGCGTTCTAGGTGAAGAAAATATGCCCTAGAGGCAATAATAAAGTTGTTATTTATATTTCCTTATATCATGATGAATATTTATTATCCATGCTAGAATTGTATTAATCAGAAACTTAGTACATGTGTGAATACATAGACAAACAAAGTGTCACTAGTATGCCTCTACTTGACTAGCTCGTTAATCAAAGATGGTTAAAGTTTCCTAACCATAGACATGAGTGTCATTTGATAAAAGGGATCACATCATTAGAGAATAATGTGATTGACATGACCCATCCGTTAGCTTAGCACTATGATCGTTTAGTTTATTGTTACTACTTTCTTCATAACTTATACATGTTCCTATGACTATGAGATTATGCAACTCCCGAATAGCGGGGGAACACCTTGTGTGCTATCAAACATCACAATGTAACTGGGTGATTATAAAGATGCTCTACAGGTGTCTCCAATGGTGTTTGTTGAGTTGGCATAGATCGAGATTAGGATTTGTCACTCAGATTGTTGGAGAGGTATCTCTGGGCCCTCTCGGTAATGCACATCACTATAAGCCTTGCAAGCAATGTGACTAATGAGTTAGTTGCAGGATGATGCATTACGAAACGAGCAAAGAGACTTGCCGGTAACGAGATTGAACTAGGTATGAGGATACCGAAGATCGAATCTCGGGTAAGTAACATATCGATGACAAAGGGAACAACGTATATTGTTATGCGGTTTGACCGATAAAGATATTCGTAGAATATGTAGGAGCCAATATGAGCATCCAGGTTCTGCTATTGGTTATTGACCGGAGATGTGTCTCGGTCATGTATACATGGTTCTCGAACCCGTAGGGTCCGCACGCTTAACGTTTGATGACGATTTGTATTATGAGTTATGTGATTTGATGTACCGAAGGTTGTTCGGAGTCCCGGATGAGATCATGGACATGACGAGGAGTCTCAAAATGGTCGAGACGTAAAGATCGATATATTGGAAGGCTGTATTCGGACATCGAAAAGGTTCCGAGTGATTCGGATATTTTTTGGAGTACTAGAGAGTTACGGGAATTCGCCGGGGGAAGTAGTGGGCCTTAATGGTCCATACAGGAAAGGAGAGAAGGGCCTCAAGGGGTGTCCACCCCCCCCCATGGCAAGTCTGAATTGGACTAAGGAGGGGGCGGCGCCCCCCTCTCTTTCCTTCTCCCTCTCCTACTCCTTCCCTCTCTCCTCTCTTGGAAAATGAAGGGGTCTCCAACTAGGATTGGGAATCCTAGTTGGACTCCCCCTATAGGCGCGCCCCTCCTAGGCCGGACTCCTCTTCCTCCCTCCTTTATATACGTGGGCAGGGGGGCACCTATAGACACACAAGTTGATTTCTTAGCCGTGTGCGGTGCCCCCTCCACATTTTTCCACCTCGATCATATTGTCGTAGTGCTTAGGCGAAGCCCTGCGTTGGTAACTTCATCATCACCATCACCACGTCGTCGTGCTGACGAAACTCTCCCTCGGCCTCAGCTGGATCTAGAGTTCGAGGGACGTCACCGAGCTGAACGTGTGCAGATCCCGGAGGTGCCGTGTGTTCGATACTTGATCGGTTGGATCGCAAAGACGTTCGAGTACATCAACCACGTTACTAAACGCTTCCGCTTTCTGTCCACGAGGGTACATGGACACACGCTCCCCGCTCGTTGCTATGCTTCTCCTAGATAGATATTGCGTGATTGTAGGAAATTTTTGAAATACTATGTTCCCCAACACTAGTATCCGAGCCAGGTCTATGCATAGATGTTATATGCACGAGTAGAACACAAATAGTTGTGGGCGATAATAGTCATACTACTTACCAGCATGTCATACTTTGATTCGGCAGTATAGTTGGATGAAGTGGCCCAGACCAACATTACATGACCGCGTTCATGAGACTAGTTCTACCGTCGTGCTTCGCACACAGGTGGCTAGTGGGTGTCTGTTTCTCCAACTTTAGTTGAATCGAGTGTGACTACGCCCGGTCCTTGAAGGTTAAAACAACACACTTGATGAAAAATCATTGTGGTTTTGATGCGTAGGTAAGAACGGTTCTTGCTAAGCCCGTAGCAGCCACGTAAAACTTGCAACAACAAAGTAGAGGACGTCTAATTTGTTTTTGTAGGACATGTTGTGATGTGATATGGTCAAGATGTGATGAGATATAAATTGTTGTATGAGATGATCATGTTTTGTTAAAGTTATCGGCAATTGGTAGGAGCCTTATGGCTGTCTCTTTATTGCATAAGATGCAAGCGCCATATAATTGCTTTACTTTATCGCTATGTGATAGCAATAGTTGTAAAAGCAATAGTTCGTGAGACGACCATGTGACGACACGTTGATAAAGATCAAGATGATGGAGATCATGGTGTCATGCCGGTGATGATGGAGATCATGATGGTACTTTGGAGATGAAGATCAAAGGCACAAGATGATGATGGCCATATCATGTCACATATTTTGATTGCATGTGATGTTTATCTTTTATGCATCTTATTTTTCTTAGTATGATGGTAGCATTATGAGATGATCCCTTACTAAAATTTCAAGGTATAAGTGTTCTCCCTGAGTATGCACCGTTGCGACAGTTCTTCGTGCTGAGACACCATGTGATGATCGGGTGTGATAAGCTCTACGTTCACATACAACGGGTGCAAGCCAGTTTTGCACATGCAGTATACTCGAGTTAAACTTGACGAGCCTAGCATATGCAGATATGGCCTCGGAACACTGAGACCGAAATGTCGAGCGTGAATCATATAGTAGATATGATCAACATAGTGATGTTCACCATTGAAAACTACTCCATCTCACATGATGATCGGACATGGTTTAGTTGATGTGGATCACGTGGTCAGTTAGATGATTAGAGGGATGTCTATCTAAGTGGGAGTTCTTAAGTAATATGATTAATTGAACTTTAATTTATCATGAACTTAGTACCTGATAGTATTTTGCATACCTATGTTGTAGATCAATAGCTCGCATATAGCTCCCTGTTTTATTTTTTTGATATGTTCCTAGAGAAAAATAAGTTGAAATATGATAGTAGCAATGATGCGGACTAGGTCTGTGGTCTGAGGATTATCCTCATTGCTGCACATAAGAATTATGTCCTTGATGCACCGCTAGGTGACGGACCTATTGCAGGAGCAGATGCAGACATTATGAACGTTTGGCAAAGCTCAGTATGATGACTACTTGATAGTTTAGTGCACCATGCTTTACGGCTTAGAACCGGGACTTCAAAAATGTTTTGAACGCCACGAAACATATAAGATGTTCCAAGAGCTGAAATTTTTTATTTCAGACTCATGCCCAAGTCGAGATGTATGAGACCTCTGACAAATACTTTGCCTACAAGATGGAGGAGAATAGCTCAACCAGTGAGCATGTGCTCAGATTGTCTGAGCACTACAATCGCTTGAATCAAGTGGGAGTTAATCTTCCAGATAAGATAGTGATTGACAGAGTTCTCTAGTCACTATCACCAAGTTACTGGAACTTTGTGATGAACTATAATATGCAAGGGATGACGAAAATGATTCCTCGTGCTCTTCGCGATGCTGAAATCGGTGAAGGTAGAAATCAAGAAAAGCATCAAGTGTTGATGGTTGACAAGACCACTAGTTTCAAGTAAAAGGGCAAGGGAAAGAAAGGGAACTTCAAGAAGAATGGCAAGCAAGTTGCCACTCCCATGAAGAAGCCCAAAGCTAGACCCAAGCCTGAAACTGAGTGCTTCTAATGCAAAGGAAATGGTCACTGGAAGCGGAACTACGCCAAATACTTGGCGGATAAGAAGGATGGCAAAGTGAACAAAGGTATATTTGATATACATATTATTGATGTGTACTTTACTTGTGTTCATAGTAACCCCTGGGTATTTGATACCGATTCAGTCGCTGAGATTAGTAACTCGAAACAGGAGTTACAAAATGAACAGAGACTAGTTGAGGGCAAAGTGACGATGTGTGTTAGAAGAGATTCCAAGGTTGATAAGATCACCATCGCATACTCCCTCTACCTTCGGGATTAGTGTTGAACCTAAATAAATGTTATTTGGTGTTTGCATTGAGCATAATATGATTGGATCATGTTTATTGCAATATGGTTATTCATTTAAGTCAAAGAATAATTGTTGTTTTGTTTACATGAACAAAACCTTCTATGGTCATACACTTAAAATAAATGGTTTGTTGAATCTCGATCGTAGCGATACACATATTCATAATATTGAAGCCAAAATATGCAAAGTTAATAATGATAGTGCAACTTATTTGTGGCACTGTCGTTTAGGTCATATTGGTGTAAAGCGCATGAAGAAACTCCATGTTGATGGGCTTTTGGAATCACTTGATTATGAATCACTTGATACTTGTGAACCATGCCTCATGGGCAAGATGACTAAGACTCTGTTCTCCGGAACAATGGAGCGAGCCACTGACTTATTGGAAATAATACCTACCGATGTATACGGTCCGATGAATGTTAAGGCTCGCGACGGGTATCGTTATTTTCTGACCTTCATAGATGATTTGAGAAGATATGGGTATATTTACTTAATGAACCATAAGTCTGAAACATTTCAAAAGTTCAAAGAATTTCAGAGTGAAGTGGAAAATCATCGTAACAAGAAAATAAAGTTTCTACGACCTGATCGCGGAGGCAAATATTTGAGTTACAAGTTTGGTCTTCATTTGAAACAATGTGGAATGGTTTCGCAACTCACGCCACCTGGAACACCACAGCGTAAGGTGTGTCCGAACGTCATAATCATACTTTATTACATATGGTGCGATCTATGATGTCTCTTATCGATTTACCACTTTTGGGGTTATGCATTAGAGACAGATGCATTCACGTTTAATAGGGCACCATCTAAATCCGTTGAGACGACACCGTATGAACTGTGGTTTGGCAAGAAACCTAAGTTGTTGTTTCTTAAAGTTTGGGGCTGCGATGCTTATGTGAAAATGTTTCAACCTGATAAGCTCAAACCCAAATCGGAGAAATGTGTCTTCATAGGATACCCAAAGGAAACTGTTGGGTACACCCTCTATCACAGATCCAAAGGCAAAATATTCGTTGCTAAGAATGGATCCTTTCTAGAGAAGGGGTTTCTCTCGAAAGAAGTGAGTGGGAGGAAAGTAGAACTTGATGAGGTAATTGTACCTTCTCCCGAATTGGAAAGTGGTTCATCACAGAAATCAGTTCCAGTGATTCCTACACCAATTAGTGAGGAAGCTAATGATGATAATCACGAAACTTCAGATCAAGTTACTACCGAACCTCGCAGGTCAACCAGAGTACGGTTCGCACGAGAGTAGTACGGTAATCCTGTTCTGGAAGTCATGTTACTAGACCATGATGAACCTATGAACTATGAGGAATCGATGATGAGCCCGGATTCCGCAAAATGGCTTGAGGCCATGAAATATGAGATAGGATCCATGTATGAAAACAAAGTATGGACTTTGATTGACTTGCCCGATGATCGGTGAGCCATAGAGAATAAAAGGATCTTCAAGAAGAAGATTGACGCTGACGGTAACGTTACTGTCTACAAAGCTCGACTTGTTGCGAAAGGTTTTCGACAAGTTCAAGGAGTTGACTACGATGAGACCTTCTCACCCGTAGCGATGCTTAAGTCTGTCTGAATCATGTTAGCAATTGCCGCATTTTATGATTATGAAATTTGGCAAATGGATGTAAAAAATGCATTCCTTAATGGATATCTTAAATAAGAGTTGTATATGATGCAACCAGAAGGTTTTGTAGATCCAAGAGGTACTAACAAAGTGTGCAAGCTCCAGCGATCCATTTATGGACTGGTGCAAGCCTCTCAGAGTTAGAATATACGCTTTGATAGTGTGATCAAAGCGTATGGTTTTATACAAACTTTTGGAGAAGCCTGTATTTACGAGAAAGTGAGTGGGAGCTCTGTAGCATTTCTGATATTATATGTGGATGACATATTGTTGATCGGAAATGATGTAGAATTTTCTGGAAAGCATAAAGGAGTGTTTGAAAGGAGTTTTTCAAAGAAAGACCTCGGTGAAGCTGCTTACATATTGGGCATCAAGATCTATAGAGATAGATCAAGATGCTTGATAAGATTTTTCAATGAGTACATACCTTGACAAGATTTTGAAGTAGTTCAAAATGGAACAGTCAAAGAAGGAGTTCTTGCGTGTATTGCAAGGTGTAAAGTTGAGTAAGACTCAAAACACGACCACGACAGGAAATAGGAAGAGAATGAAAGTCATTCCCTATGCCTCAGCCATAGGTTCTATAAAGTATGCTATGCTGTGTACCAAACCTATTGTGTACCTTGCCATGAATTTGGCAAGGGGGTACAATATTGATCCAGGAGTGGATCACTTGACAGCGGTCAAAATTATCCTTAGAAGACTAAGGAGATATTTCTCGGTTATGGAGGTGATAAAGAGTTCGTCGTAAAGCGTTACGCCGATGCAAGATCTTACACCGATCCGGATGACTCTGAGTCTCAATCTGGATATATATTGGAAGTGGGAGCAATTAGCTAGAGTAGCTCCATGCAGAGCATTGTAGACATAGAAAAATTGCAAAATACATACGGCTCTAAATGTGACAGACCCATTAACTAAGCTTCTCTCACAAGCAAAATATGATCACACCTTAGTACTCTTTGGGTGTTAATCACATAGCGATGTGAACTAGATTATTGACTCTAGTAAAACCCTTTGGATATTAGTCACATGGCGATGTGAACTAATCACATGGTGTTGTGAACTATTGGTGTTAAATCACATGGCGATGTGAACTAGATTATTGACTCTAGTGCAAGTGGGAGACTGAAGGAAATATGCCCTAGAGGCAATAATAAAGTTTTTATTTATATTTCCTTATATCATGATGAATGTTTATCATTCATGCTAGAATTGTATTAACCGGAAACTTAGTACATGTGTGAATACATAGACAAACAGAGTGTCACTAGTATGCCTCTACTTGACTGGCTCGTTAATCAAAGATGGTTAAAGTTTCCTAACCATAGATATGAGTTGTCATTTGATAAACGGGATCACATCATTAGAGAATGATGTGATTGACATGACCCATCTATTAGCTTAGCACTATGATCGTTTAGTTTATTGTTATTGCTTTCTTCATAACTTATACATTTTCCTATGACTACGAGATTATGTAACTCCCGAATACCTGAGGAACACCCTGTGTGCTATTAAACGTCGCAACGTAACTGGGCGATTATAAAGATGCTCTACAGGTGTCTCCAATGGTGTTTGTTGAGTTGGCATAGATCAAGATTATGATTTGTCACTCCGATTGTCGGAGAGGTATCTCTGGGCCCTCTCGGTAATGCACATCACTATAAGCCTTGCAAGCAATGTGACTAATGAGTTAGTTGTAGGATGATGCATTACGGAACGAGTAAAGAGACTTGCCGGTAATGAGATTGAACTAGGTATGAGGATACCGACGATCGAATCTCGGGCAAGTAACATATCGATGACAAAGGGAACAACGTATATTGTTATGCGGTTTGACCGATAAAGATCTTCGTGGAATATGTAGGAGCCAATATGAGCATACAGGTTCCGCTATTGGTTATTGACCGGAGATGTGTCTCGGTCATGTCTACATGGTTCTCGAACCCGTAGGGTCCGCACATTTAACGTTCAATGACGATTTGTATTATGAGTTATGTGATTTGATGTACTGAAGGTTGTTCGGAGTCCCGGATGAGATCACGGACATGACGAGGAGTCTCGAAATGGTCGAGACGTAAAGATCGATATATTGGAAGGCTATATTCGGACATCGGAAAGGTTCCGAGTGATTCGGGTATTTTTCGGAGTACCGGCGAGTTACGGGAATTCGCCGGGAGAAGTAGTGGGCCTTAATGGGCCATACAGGAAAGGAGAGAAGGGCCTCAAGGGGTGGTCGCCCCCCCCCCCATGGCAAGTCTGAATTGGACTAAGGAGGGGGCGGCGCCCCCCTCTCTTTCCTTCCCCTCTCCTACTCCTTCCCTCACTCCTCTCTTGGAAAAGGAAGGGGACTCCAACTAGGGTTGGGAATCCTAGTTGGACTCCCCCTATAGGCGCGCCCCTCCTTGGCCGGCCTCCTCTTCCTCCCTCCTTTATATACGTGGGCAGGGGGGCACCTATAGACACACAAGTTGATTTCTTAGCCATGTGCGGTGCCCCCTCCACATTTTTCCACCTCGATCATATTGTCGTAGTGCTTAGGCGAAGCCCTGCGTCGGTAACTTCATCATCACCGTCACCACGCCGTCTGTAATGCCCCGTATGTAACTTGCCATATTTGTACTCTGACTCTTGCCATTTCCGGCTTTAAGTTATGTTTTCCCTTCGTGGTTGGGTTTGTCCTCGTTTTGCATTTTGTTCATGCCATGCATATCATATCATGTCATCATGTGCATCGCATTTGCATACGTGTTCGTCTCATGCATCCGAGCATCTTCCCTGTTGTCCGTTTTGCATTCCGACACTCCTACGCCTCCGGCGCCCCCTTTTGTTTTTCTTCGTGTGCAGGGGTTAAACATTCTCGGAATGGACCGAGATTTGCCAAGCGGCCTTGGTACACCACCGGTAGACCGCCTGTCAAGTTTCGTGCCATTTGGAGTTCGTTTGATACTCCAACGGCTAACCGGGAACCATAAAGGCCTCGTGTGTGTTGCAGCCCAACACCCCTCCAAAGTGGCCCAATAACCCATCCAAACCCCCTCCATCCTCTCGTCCATTCGATCACGATCGCGTGGCCTAAAACCGCACTCCATTTGGACTCTCCTAGCTCCCTCTATCTATAAATTGATGCCTCCCCCGAAATTCGCAGTCCAAACCCTAAAAACCGCTCCCCTTCGCCGCTGGACACGTCCGAAGGAGCCGGACGCATCCGCACCGCCGCCCGCAGTGAACCAGCCACCACCTCCCACCGCGCCGGCCCACGGGGCCCGACCGCGGCCTACCCGGCCCGGGTCGCCGCCGCCCGCGCCCCCGCGCCTCCCCGCGCCGGCCCCGCCGCCCGAACCCGCGCGCGCCGGCCGCCGCCGCGCCTTGCCGCCGTCTTGCCGCTCGCCGCCTTCAACCGCTCCGGTGATGCCGCTCCGTCCTCCGCCCGACTCCGGCCACCGCGCGGCACCTCGCCTCCGTCCGTCGCCGCCGGATCCGCGACTCCGGCAAGTCCGGCAAGCTCCGGCCACCTCCTCCCCAAGCTCCGGCGAGAACCACAACTCCGGCGAACCTCGGCTTCCGTGCCCAGATCCAGATCTGAGAAACCCAAGGTTGACCTCATTTTTTTCGAAGTCTGCAACATTTTCATGCACTATTCATCATGCCATAACTCCTCATCCGTAGCTTCGTTTTGTGCGTGTGATATATCAAATTGTTCATCTGGATGTGCTCTTCATTTCGTTCCATCGTGCCATGCTTGTTTGAGTCCATCTTGATGCCCAAATTGTTGATGCAAGAGTGCTATAAAATGTTAGTTCCTGTTACTTAGCAGATTATGAGCATTTGTCATTTTTGCCATGATTATTGTGTGCTGCATATGGGCTTGATCTCTACATGTGTTTTGGGCTATGCCATGCCATCTTTACAGGGGTGTATGTCATGTATTTTTGTGATCAATGTGGTGACTAGCACATGCATGCAAAGTAGCTCTCGTGATATTGCTCATTTCAGGGACTTAGAATTTCACTGTCATTTCCCTGCTATTATTTTAATGCCATGTATTCATGTTGCTACAGAGAGATCCATGCTTCTTTTGAATATGTTAAGTAAGGATGAATTGGACATATGGTTATGCTCTATCCATCCTTGCTCCTGTTTGCATTTATGGAGTGCCCTAGCATGACTCAATCTTGCTCTACTTTTGCTATAAAATATTCCGGGCAGATTGTTTATGTGTTAATCAATTTTGCCAAGGTTGTTGTAGTTGATCCATTTATTCTATGAGTTTGTTCTTGCTTTGGTTAGCTTCATGAACATGTCTTCTTGCTGGTAGTATGCTTATCTTGTCATGCCATGCCTTGTGGTGAGTGAATCGAGCTCGCAAAGAGGCCTTCATAATTCTGTTTTTGCCATGTCCATTTTTCTGCTAAGTCTGAATCTGTTAACGAAACTTGCTATGTTTACATGGGTGCCATCATATCTTCTGATCCTTTTTGGCTTATGGTCAATAAGGGTCTTTTGTTATAGGCTTTGAGTAGATTCATGCCATGCCTTGTTTTGCCATGATATGTTCCTGTAGCCTGTTGTTATCTTGCTCTAAACATTGCTTCCTAATGTTAATTCCTGACATGTTAGTATTTTCACTAAGTCTGTGAAGCTGATATCTTTTGCACTTTTGCCATGCTTGTTTGAACCTGCTCTTGTGTGATTTAGCCGTATCTCAGTGTTCATATTTTGTCAAGCATCTTGAGAAGATCACTGCCATGTGCTTTGTTGCTATGTTGGGGTGCAGTAGTTTAGTTTCTTGTTGCATTCTAGATGGCATCGTGCGGTTAATCACAGAATTGTGCCATTCTTGTTTTGCTTGCCATTTGCAAACCGTGCATCCGATTCCAGTGATCTTTATATCGATTTCGACCGAAATCAACTCACCTTTCCAGCGGAGCACTTGGTTTGCCAAGTTGATGCCTTAAACAATCTTTTCCTTCCGGAGCTCGCATATGCATTGCATATCACATCCCGCATATCATGCCATGTTTTGCATCATGTTGCTTGCGCATTGCACCGTGGTTGATTGTGGTTTCCTTTGCTTGTGTTCTTGCCTTGGGTAGAGCCGGGAGACGAGTTCGTGATCGAGGAACCCGTTGAGTACGCTTACGAGGATCAAGCTTACGTCAACTCGGAGAACTTTGTAGGCAAGATGACCATACCCTCGAAATCACTTCTATCGTTGCTTGCTAGTTGCTCGCTCTATTGCTATGCCGCGATACCTACCACTTGATATATCATGCCTCCCATATTGCCATGTCAAACCTGTAACCCACCTTGTCCTAGCAAACCTGTTGGGGAACGTAGCAGAATTTTAAAATTTTCTATGCATCACCAAGATCAATCTATGGAGTCATCTAGCAACGAGGGAGAGGGGAGTAAATCTACATACCCTTGTAGATCGCGCGCGGAAGCGTTCAAGAGAACGGGGTTGATGGAGTCGTACTCGTCGTGATCCAAATCACCGATGACCTAGCGCCGAACGGACGGCACCTCCGCGTTCAACACACGTACGATTGGGAAGACGTCTCCTCCAACTTGATCCAGCAAGGGGGAAGGAGAGGTTGATGAAGATCCAGCAGCACGACGGCGTGGTGGTGGAAGCAACGGTGATCTCGGCAGGGCTTCGCCAAGCTCAGGGAGAGGGAGGAGTATCACGGGAGGGAGAGGGAGGCACCAGGGGCTAGGGTGCGGCTGCCCTCCCTCCTCCCCCCCCCACTATATATAGGACCCCCAGGGGGAGCGCCGGCCCTAGGAGATGAAATCTCCAAGGGGGGCGGCGACCAAGGGGGGTGGAGTGTTGGAAATATGCTTCATTGACCGTGGGGCGCCCCCACCCCTAGGGTTTCCAACCCTAGGCACAGGGGAGGCCCATGGGGGGCGTACCAGCCCACTAGGGGCTGGTTCCCCTCCCACTTCAGCCCATGGGGCCCTCCGGGATAGGTGGCCCCAGCCGGTGGACCCCCGGGACCCTTCCGGTGGTCCCGGTGCAATACCGATTACCCCCGAAACTTTCCTGATGGTCGAAACTTGACTTCCTATATATAAATCTTCACCTCCGGAGCCTTTCGGAACTCCTCTGACGTCCGGGATCTCATCCGGGACTCCGAACAACTTTCGGGTTACCGTATACTAATATCTCAACAACCTAGCGTCACCGAACCTTAAGTGTGTAGACCCTACGGGTTCGGGAGACACGCAGACATGACCGAGACGACTCTCCGGTCAATAACCAACAGCGGGATCTGGATACCCATGTTGGCTCCCACATGCTCCTCGATGATCTCATCGGATGAACCATGATGTCGAGGATTCAATCAATCCCATATACAATTCCCTTTGTCAATCGGTACGTTACTTGCCCGAGACTCGATCGTCGGTATCCCAATACCTCGTTCAATATCATTAATGGCAAGTCACTTTACTCGTACCGTAATGCATGATCCCATGATCAACCACTTGGTCACATTGAGCTCATTATGATGATGCATTACCGAGTGGGCCCAGAGATACCTCTCCATCATACGGAGTGACAAATCCCAGTCTCGATTCGTGCCAACCCAACAAACACTTTCGGAGATACCCGTAGTGTACCTTTATAGTCACCCAGTTACGTTGTGACGTTTGGCACACCCAAAGCACTCCTACGGTATCCGGGAGTTGCACAATCTCATGGTCTAAGGAAATGATACTTGACATTCGGAAAAGCTCTAGCAAACAAACTACACGATCTTTAAGCTATGCTTAGGATTGGGTCTTGTCCATCACATCATTCTCCTAATGATGTGATCTCGTTATCAATGACATCCAATGTCCATACTCAGGAAACCATGACTATCTTTTGATCAACGAGCTAGTCAACTAGAGGCTCACTAGGGACGTGTTGTGGTCTATGTATTCACACATGTATTACGATTTCCGGATAACACAATTATAGCATGAACAATAGACAATTATCATGAACAAAGAAATATAATAATAACCATTTTATTATTGCCTCTAGGGCATATTTCCAATAGTCTCCCACTTGCACTAGACTCAATAGTCTGGTTACATTGTGATGAATCGAACACCCATGCAGTTCTGGTGTTGATCATGTTTTGCTCTAGGGAGAGGTTTAGTCAATGGATCTGCCACATTCAGGTCCGTATGTACTTTACAAATATCTATGTCTCCATTTTGAACACTTTCACGAATGGAGTTGAAGCGACGCTTGATATGCCTGGTCTTCCTGTGAAACCTGGGCTCCTTGGCAAGGGCAATAGCTCCAGTGTTGTCACAGAAGAGAGTCATCGGGCCCGACGCATTGGGTATGACTCCTAGGTCGGTAATGAACTCCTTCACCCAGACTGCTTCTTGTGCTGCCTCCGAGGCTGCCATGTACTCCGCTTCACATGTAGATCCCGCCACAACGCTTTGCTTGCAACTGCACCAGCTTACTGCCCCACCATTCAAAATATACACGTATCCGGTTTGTGACTTAGAGTCATCCAGATCTGTGTCAAAGCTAGCATCGACGTAACCCTTTACGACGAGCTCTTTGTCACCTCCATAAACGAGAAACATATCCTTAGTCCTCTTCAGGTACTTCAGGATATTCTTGAACGTTGTCCAGTGTTCCATGCCGGGATTACTTTGGTACCTTCCTACCAAACTTACGGCAAGGTTTACATCAGGTCTGGTACACAGCATAGCATACATGATAGACCCTATGGCTGAGGCATAGGGGATGACACTCATCTTTTCTCTATCTTCTGTCGTGGTCGGGCATTGAGCCGTGCTCAATCTCGTACCTTACAATACAGGAAAGAACCCCTTCTTTGACTGATCCATATTGAACTTCTTCAATATCTTGTCAATTTACGTACTTTGTCAAAGACCAATGAGGCGTCTCGATCTATCTCTATAGATCTTGATGCCTAATATGTAAGCAGCTTCTCCAAGATCCTTCATTGAAAAACACTTGTTCAAGTAGGCCTTTATGCTTTCCGAGAATTCTATATCATTTCCCATCAACAGTATGTCATGCACATACAATATGAGAAATGCTACAGAGCTCCCACTCACTTTCTTGTAAATGCAGGCTTCTCCATAAGTTTGCGTAAACCCAAACGCTTTGATCATCTCATCAAAACGAATGTTCCTACTCCGAGATGCTTGCACCAGCCCATAAATCGAGCGTTGGAGCTTGCACACCTTGTCAGCATTCTTAGGATCGACAAAACCTTCCGGCTGCATCATATACAATTCTTCCTTAAGGAAACCATTAAGGAATGCCGTTTTGACGTCCATTTGCCATATCTCATAATCATAGAATGCGGCAATTGCTAACATGATTCGGACGGACTTCAGCTTCGCTACAGGTGAGAAAGTCTCATCGTAATCAACCCCTTGAACTTGTCGATAACCCTTAGCGACAAGCCGAGCTTTATAGATGGTCACATTACCATCCGTGTCTGTCTTCTTCTTAAAGATCCATTTATTTTCTATGGCTCGCCGATCAACGAGCAAGTTAGTCAAAGTCCATACTTCGTTTTCATACATGGATCCTATCTCGGATTTCATGGCTTCCAGCCATTTGTCAGAATCTGGGCCCGCCATCGCTTCTTCATAGTTCGAAGGTTCACCATTGTCTAACAACATGATTTCCAAGACAAGGTTGCCGTACCACTCTGGTGCGGAACGTGTCCTTGTGGACCTACGAAGTTCAGTAGCAACTTGATCTGAAGTTTCATGATCATCATCATTAACTTCCTCTCTAGTCGGTGCAGGCACCTCAGGAACAATTTCCTGAGCTGCGCCACTCCCCGGTTCAAGAGGTAATACTTCATCAAGTTCTACTTTCCTCCCACTTATTTCTTTCGAGAGAAACTCTTTCTCTAGAAAGGATCCATTCTTGGCAACAAAGATCTTGCCTTCGGATCTGAGGTAGAAGGTATACCCAGTAGTTTCTTTAGGGTATCCTATGAAGACACATTTTTCCGATTTGGGTTCGAGCTTTTCAGGTTGAAGTTTCTTGACATAAGCATCGCATCCCCAAACTTTTAGAAACGACAGCTTAAGTTTCTTCCCAAACCATAATTCATACGGTGTCGTCTCAACGGATTTCGACGGAGCCCTATTTAAAGTGAATGCGGTAGTCTCTAAAGCATAGCCCCAAAATGACAGCGGTAGATCGGTAAGAGACATCATAGATCGCACCATATCCAATAGAGTGCAATTACGACGTTCGGACACACCATTACGCTGAGGTGTTCCAGGCGGCGTGAGTTGTGAAACTATTCCACATTTCCTTAAGTGTGTGCCAAATTCGTGACTCAAGTATTCTCCCCCACGATCTGATCGCAAGAACTTGATTTTTCTGTCACGTTGATTCTCAACCTCACTCTGAAATTCCTTGAACTTTTCAAAGGTCTCAGACTTGTGTTTCATTAAGTAGACATACCCATATCTACTCAAGTCATCAGTGAGGGTGAGAACATAACGATAGCCACCGCGAGCCTCAACGCTCATTGGACCGCACACATCAGTATGTATGATTTTCAATAAGTTGGTTGCTCGCTCCATTGTTCCTGAGAACGGAGTCTTGGTCATTTTACCCATGAGGCATGGTTCGCACGTGTCAAATGATTCGTAATCAAGAGACTCCAAAAGTCCATCTGCATGGAGCTTCTTCATGAGTTTGACACCTATGTGACCAAGGCGGCAGTGCCACAAGTATGTGGGACTATCATTACCAACCTTACATCTTTTGGTATTCACACTATGAATATGTGTAACATTACGCTCGAGATTCATTAAGAATAAACCATTCACCAGCGGAGCATGACCATAAAACATATCTCTCATATAAATAGAACAACCATTATTCTCGGATTTAAATGAGTAGCCATCTCAAATTAAACGAGATCCTGATACAATGTTCATGCTCAAAGCTGGCACTAAATAACAATTATTGAGGTTTAAAACTAATCCCGTAGGTAAATGTAGAGGCAGCGTGCCGACGGCGATCACATCGACCTTGGAACCATTCCCGACGCGCATCGTCATCTCGTCCTTCGCCAGTCTCTGCTTATTCCGCAGCTCCTGCTTTGAGTTACAAATGTGAGCAACCGCACCGGTATCAAATACCCAGGAGCTACTACGAGTACTGGTAAGGTACACATCAATTACATGTATATCACATATACCTTTAGTGTTGCCGGCCTTCTTGTCCGCTAAGTATTTGGGGCAGTTCCGCTTCTAGTGACCACTTCCCTTGCAATAAAAACACTCAGTCTCAGGCTTGGGTCCATTCTTTGACTTCTTCCCGGCAGCTTGCTTACCGGGCGCGGCAACCCCTTTGCCGTCCTTCTTGAAGTTCTTCTTACCCTTGCCTTTCTTGAACTTAGTGGTTTTATTCACCATCAACACTTGATGTTCCTTTTTGATTTCCACCTCCGCTGATTTCAGCATTGAATATGCCTCAGGAATGGTCTTTTCCATCCCCTGCATATTGAAGTTCATCACAAAGCTCTTGTAGCTCGGTGGAAGCGACTGAAGGATTCTGTCAATGACTGCGTCATCTGGGAGATTAACTCCCAGCTGAGTCAAGCGGTTATGCAACCCAGACATTTTGAGTATGTGCTCACTGATAGAACTGTTTTCCTCCATCTTACAACTGAAGAACTTGTCGGAGACTTCATATCTCTCGACCCGGGCATGAGCTTGGAAAACCATTTTCAGCTCTTCGAACATCTCATATGCTCCGTGTCGCTCAAAACGCTTTTGGAGCCCCGGTTCTAAGTTGTAAAGCATGCCGCACTGAACGAGGGAGTAATCATCAGCACGTGACTGCCAAGCGTTCATAACGTCTTGGTTCTCTGGGATGGGTGCGTCACCTAGCGGTGCTTCTAGGACATAATCTTTCTTGGCAGCTATGAGGATGATCTCAGGTTCTGGACCCAGTCCGTATAGTTACTGCCATCATCTTTCAGCTTGGTTTTCTCTAGGAACGCGTTGAAGTTGAGGGCAACATTAGCGTGGGCCATTTGATCTACAAGACATAGTGTAAAGATTTTAGACTAAGTCCATGATAATTAAGTTCATCTAATCAAATTGTTCAATGAACTCCCACTCAGATAGACATCCCTCTAGTCATCTAAGTGAAACATGATCCGAGTCAACTAGGCCGTGTCCGATCATCACGTGAGACGGACTAGTCAACATCGGTGAACATCTTCATGTTGATCGTATCTTCTATACGACTCATGCTCGACCTTTCGGTTTTCCGTGTTCCGAGGCCATGTCTGTACATGCTAGGCTCGTCAAGTCAACCTAAGTGTATTGCGTGTGTAAATCTAGCTTACACCTGTTGTATTTGAACGTTAGAATCTATCACACCCGATCATCATGTGGTGCTTCGAAACAACGAACCTTCGCAACGGTGCACAGTTAGGGGGAACACTTTCTTGAAATTATTACGAGGGATCATCTTATTTAAGCTACCGTCGTTCTAAGCAAATAAGATGCAAAACCTGATAAGCATCACATGCAATCAAATAGTGACATGATATGGCCAATATCATTTGCTCCTTTTGATCTCCATCTTCGGGGCTTCATGATCATCGTTGTCACCGGCATGACACCATGATCTCCATCATCATGATCTCCATCATCGTGTCTTCTTGAAGTTGTCTCGTCATCTATTACTTCTACTACTATGGTAAAGCTTTAGCAATAAAGTAAAGTAATTACATGACGTTTATGTTGACACGCAGGTCATAAATAAATTAAGACAACTCCTATGGCTCCTGCCGGTTGTCATACTCATTGACATGCAAGTCGTGATTCCTATTACAAGAACATGATCAATCTCATACATCACATATATCATCTATCACATCTTTTTTGGCCATATCACATCACACGGCACATGCTGCAAAAACAAGTTAGACGTCCTCTAATTGTTGTTGCAAGTTTTTACGTGGCTGCTATAGGTTTCTAGCAAGAACGTTTCTTACCTACGCCAAAACCACAACGTGATATGCCAATTTCTATTTACCCTTCATAAGGACCCTTTTCATCGAATCCGATCCGACTAAAGTGGGAGAGACAGACACCCGCTAGCCACCTTATGCAACTAGTGCATGTCAATCGGTGGAACCAGTCTCACGTAAGCGTACGTGTAAGGTCGGTCCGGGCCGCTTCATCCCACGATGCCGCCGAATCAAGATAAGACTAGTAACGGCAAGCAAATTTACAATATCCACGCCCACAACTGCTTTGTGTTCTACTCGTGCATAGAAACTACGCATAGACCTAGCTCATGATGCCACTGTTGGGGAACGTAGCAGAATTTTAAAATTTTCTATGCATCACCAAGATCAATCTATGGAGTCATCTAGCAACGAGGGAGAGGGGAGTAAATCTACATACCCTTGTAGATCGCGCGCGGAAGCGTTCAAGAGAACGGGGTTGATGGAGTCGTACTCGTCGTGATCCAAATCACCGATGACCTAGCGTCGAACGGACGGCACCTCCGCGTTCAACACACGTACGGTTGGGAAGACATCTCCTCCAACTTGATCCAGCAAGGGGGAAGGAGAGGTTGATGAAGATCCAGCAGCACGACGGCGTGGTGGTGGAAGCAACGGTGATCTCGGCAGGGCTTCGCAAAGCTCAGGGAGAGGGAGGAGTGTCACGGGAGGGAGAGGAAGGCGCCAGGGGCTAGGGTGCGGCTGCCCTCCCTCCCCCCCACTATATATAGGACCCCTAGGGGAGGGCGCCGGCCCTAGGAGATGCAATCTCCAAGGGGGGCGGCCAAGGGGGGTGGAGTGCCCCCCAAGCCAAGTGGGGCGCCCCCACCCCTAGGGTTTCCAACCCTAGGCGTAGGAAGGCCCATGGGGGGGCGCACCAGCCCACTAGGGGCTGGTTCCCCTCCCACTTCAGCCCATGGGGCCCTCCGAGATAGGTGGCCCCACCCGGTGGACCCCCGGGACCCTTCCGGTGGTCCCGGTGCAATACCGATTACCCCTGAAACTTTCCCGATGGCCGAAACTTGACTTCCTATATATAAATCTTCACCTCCGGACCATTCCGGAACTCCTCGTGATGTCCGGGATCTCATCTGGGACTCCGAACAACTTTCGGGTTACCGTATACTAATATCTCAACAACCTAGCGTCGCCGAACCTTAAGTGTGTAGACCCTACGGGTTCGGGAGACACGCAGACATGACCGAGACGACTCTCCGGTCAATAACCAACAGCGGGATCTGGATACCCATGTTGGCTCCCACATGCTCCTCGATGATCTCATCGGATGAACCACGATGTCGAGGACTCAATCAATCCCGTATACAATTCCCTTTGTCAATCGGTACGTTACTTGCCCGAGACTCGATCGTCGGTATCCCAATACCTCGTTCAATCTCGTTACCGGCAAGTCACTTTACTCGTACCGTAATGCATGATCCCGTGATCAACCACTTGGTCACATTGACTCATTATGATGATGCATTACCGAGTGGACCCAGAGATACCTCTCCGTCATACGGAGTGACAAATCCCAGTCTCGATTCATGCCAACCGAACAGACACTTTCAGAGATACCCGTAGTGTACCTTTATAGTCACCCAGTTACGTTGTGACGTTTGGCACACCCAAAGCACTCCTACAGTATCCGGGAGTTGCACAATCTCATGGTCTAAGGAAATGATACTTGACATTTGGAAAAGCTCTAGCAAACGAACTACACGATCTTTAAGCTATGCTTAGGATTGGGTCTTGTCCATCACATCATTCTCCTAATGATGTGATCTCGTTATCAATGACATCCAATGTCCATAGTCAGGAAACCATGACTATCTTTTGATCAACGAGCTAGTCAACTAGAGGCTCACTAGGGACGTGTTGTGGTCTATGTATTCACACATGTATTACGATTTCCGGATAACACAATTATAGCATGAACAATAGACAATTATCATGAACAAAGAAATATAATAATAACCATTTTATTATTGCCTCTAGGGCATATTTCCAACAAAACCGTTGTATGGCTATGTTACCGCTTTGCTCAACCCCTCTTATAGCATTGCGTGTTGCAGGTGATGATGGAGTTTGTTCCTTGTTGGAACATGATTTTTGTTGGGATATCATTAGTATATCTTGTTTACTTTAATGCACCTATATACTTGGTAAAGGGTGGAAGGCTTGGCCTTATGCCTGGTGTTTTTTTCCACTCTTGCCGCCCTAGTTTCCGTCATACCGGTGTTATGTTCCTTGTTTTTGCGTTCCTTACGCGGTTGGGTTATAATGGGAACCCCTTGACAGTTCGCCTTGAATAAAACTCCTCCAGCAAGGCCCAACTTTTGTTTTACCATTTGCCACCTAAGCCTTTTCCCTTGGGTTCCGTGGACTCAAGGGTCATCTTTATTTTAAACCCCCCGGGCCAGTGCTCCTCTGAGTGTTGGTCCAAAACGGGCAGCCTGAGGGGCCACCTCGGGGCAACTCGAGGGTTGGTTTTACTCGTAGCTTGACCTATCCGGTGTGCCCTGAGAACAAGATACGTGCGACACCTATCAGGATTTGTCGGCACATCGGGTGGCTTTGCTGGTCTTGTTTTACCATTGTCGAAATGTCTTGTAACCGGGATTCCGAGTCTGATCGGGTCTTCCTGGGAGAAGGAATATCCTTCATTGACCGTGAGAGCTTGTGATGGGCTAAGTTGGGACACCCCTGGAGGGTTTTGAACTTTTGAAAGTCGTGCCCGCGGTTATGGGCAGATGGGAATTTGTTAATATCCGGTTGTAGAAAACCTGACACTTAACTTAATTTAAAATGAATCAGCAGCGTGTGTAGCTGTGATGGTCTCTTTTCGGCAGAGTCCTGTCAGAGAACACGGTCTCGTGTTATGCTTGAACGTAAGTAGTTTCAGGATCACTTCTTGATCATGATAGTTTATCGACCGTGCTTTACTTCTCTTCTCGCTCTCATTTGCGTAAGTTAGCCACCATATATGCTAGTGCTTGCTGCAGCTCCACCTCACTACCCCCTTTTCCTACCTTAATCTTAAATAGTCTTGATCGCGAGGGTGTGAGATTGCTGAGTCCCCGTGACTCACAGATTACTTCCAAAACCAGATGCAGGTGCCAACGATGCCAGTGCAGGGGACGCGACCGAACTCAAGTGGGAGTTCGATGAGGATTTTGGACGTTACTATGTTTCCTTTCCGGACGATCAGTAGCGGAGCCCAGTTGGGGCGGGGGATCTTTTGCATTAGGGGTTGTCTTTCTTTATTTGGTTCCATAGTCGGACCTTGATTGTATTCTGGATGATGTAATGCTATATTTATGTATTGTGTGAAGTGGCGATTGTAAGCCAACTCTTTATCCCTTTCTTATTCAGTACATGGGATGTGTAAAGATTACCCCTCTTGCGACATGCCTACTATGCGGTTATGCCTCTAAGTCGTGCTCCGACACGTGGGAGATATAGCCGCATCGTGGGTGTTACACCGTCGTGCTGACGAAACTCTCCCTCGGCCTCAGCTGGATCTAGAGTTCAAGGGACGTCACCGAGCTGAACGTGTGTAGATCGCGGAGGTGCCGTGCGTTCGGTACTTGATCGGTTGGATCGCGAAAACGTTCGACTACATCAATTGCGTTACTAAACGCTTCCGCTTTCGGTCTACGAGGGTACGTGGACACACTCTCCCCGCCCATTGCTATACTTCTCCTAGATAGATCTTGCGTGATCGTAGGAAATTTTTGAAATACTACGTTCCCCAACACTGGGAACGAGGGTACCCAGACTTGCCTGCCTGCGGCCCACGGCGTGGCTCTATCGACGGCCTGGTACGGCCCACCTTCAGCATCAACAACTCAAGACCCTCGCGAGGGGCCAAGCCTCGCGAGGCGGACAACATCAAGAACTCCAAAAGGAGCGGCCTCCTCAGGCTGGCTCCTGAGGAGCGGAGATCCCTATGCAAGTCTAACCTCGTGAGGCTCAGGTGATGTGAGCCATGACGACCAAGGCCAGGCGGGTGCCAGTGGGTGCAGAGCAACAATTTCCTTTTCGGTGCTAAGGAGGCAAAGCGCAGGCGTGGAGTCCCGAGGAATCAACTAAAGGTTTCCGTTCTTGTGCAACAAGACCAAGACTGCCAGGACGGAGGTCATCGCCGAGCCCACCGTGGCGTCACGACCAGAGGCTTTTTGCAGGCGAAGACTATTTTTGTCAAGATAACACGTATTAGTTGTCTCCCTTCGAATTTGGCCATTGTGGGATCCCTTCCCGCCTTCATTTTGGAAGAGGACCAAGGCCACTATAAATAGGACTTAGCCACCACCATAGGGGACGACGAGGAAAAGGAGACCGGATCGGATCCATTCCATCCTCACCAGCTCACCAACTCTCTCGAGCACAAGAACACACCTCCTCCCGAGGTTGTTCTCCCACTGTACTAGTTCACCCTCAGCCCCTCGAGGCCAATCCAGTACAAAGCAGGAGTAGGGTTTTACACCGCAAGGTGGCTCGAACCTGGGTAAACGGTTGTGTCCCGTTTCCTTCTAGTTCGTCGAGATAGGCCGTGAGATTAGCGAGTAGGCAGACTGGGGAGGTTGAGTTCTTCGCACGCACCCCCGAGTTTGAACCTCTCAAGGGTCTGCGGAACCCGAAATCCGACACCAGCTGCGCCGCAGCGACATCCGCGTGCCCAAGGCCAACACCTCGGCGCCTCCCACCCGTGTCGCTCGAGCGATCGCGGGAGTGCTCCTGGCCATCCTGGCGCTGACGGCCGCGAGCGCCCCTGGAGAGGGAGCGGTGGATGCGGTCGCGCCATCCCTCCTGCGCACACGGGCCGCCGTCGCGGTCGTTGTCGTCGTCGCGCCGTGCCGGACGCCTCTCGTCGCATGACTGTCTAGCACGACAGTCACCACGTCGTGTCGTGCCGTCCACCATACGGGGGAACCACGTGAACTCGTAGATGTCAGCTGGCGGCGGGTCGTCGTCGTCACGAGCCTTGGAGTGGTCCTCGTGCAGGTCAAGGTGGATCAGCACGCGGTGACGCAGGCCGGGCCGGCCACGGCGCCGGTGACCGCGGGCGGGCAGCGTGAGCCACTTCACTTTTGGAATGGTGTTAGGGTTGGACGTCCATGCCCAGAGCACCAGGTAGCGCGTATCCTCCCAGCGCAGCGACTTCTGCTTGATGTAGTCGAGGGAGCACCCACGGCCGATGACGAACGCGGCAACATACTCGTTCCAGCCATGGACAGGGACCCCCTCGATGCACAGGCGAACGTAGGCATCATGTCCAGCGTGCGCCTCGAGCCTCCAAGCATGGACGAAGAGAGAGGAGTTGCCGACGAGAAAGTCGCCGCGGTTGACCGCGTCGGCACAGTTGTGCTGGTACATAAACCTGACGAGATACTGCTCGGGGAAGTGATGCACCACACTTACGTCTGCCTGACGGAAGCCAAAGGTGGTGGCGAACGCAGCTGCGGCGATGTGGCATGGGACATCCTCGCGGGCTCCTTCGAACCAAGCCACCGCTGCGTTGGTGGAGAGCAGCGCCGACTCCGCCTACATCTCCGGCATGGCTGGGACGACGACGAAGTCCTCCTCCGGCCGGTTGGCCATGTGTCTATTACCAAACGCCAAGGAGTATGGCATTTACACCAAACGCAAGGTTCATGGCGTTTCGCCTTTGCCACATTAGCGCCAACTGCGGAAGTGTGGGTCGGGGCTAAACGCTATTGATCGTGGCGTCTGCAGTGCAATTGAAACACCAGGGATGTTGGCGTGACCAAAAAAGGTCAAATTCGAAAATATTTTTCAAACGAGGTCAATTCGTGCTAATCTTCACGTATAAGGTCAAAACAGTGATTTCGTGTCAGCGATGCTGCCTAGCTGCTGCAATAATGATTCTCCGCCGTCCACTGACCATGTCAACTGATGTGATTGACTGATGATTGGCTGCGGATAAAGGGAATGGAATATGGAATCCTTTTGGTCACTCGACCCGGGCCAGCTCGCCTCTGCTGAAAGCCGATCCACCTCCATTCCATACATACTCCTACTACATACTCCATACGGCCAGATAGGCCAAATGCGTACCACATCGGGCGTGGGCCCGGGCTCTGACAACGCGTTTTGACTCCCCGTCTACGAGGCGACGACTCTTTTCTTTCTTCCTTTTTTGTGTTGAAGCAAGGATCAGAGCAAGACGACGGGAGCGTCCATGTGTGCCAGGCAGGACAGGACAGTGTCGCCGTCGTGCCGAGTCGGTATCCAACGTTATCAACTGAATGCTGTTCACACACCGCCGCACAGCACTGCTCCACTTGCTAACCATGCTTACTGGAGTACATTCTGTTGGTTATTCCGTACGGCTTACTGTATGCACAAAACAAGCTGATGCCGAGCACTGTGATTAGTTTACTCGTCATCTTTGCAGGAAACTGCTGGCTGATTAAACTACGGATCGAGCAGTTAAGATCTGGTGACATTACATAAATATTTGCAGCTCCTTACCTCGGCTTGACGCACACGCCTGGATTCACAAGGCTAGGGGAACAAGGCAGCCCTGGCTAGCTTGGGCAGCAAGAAGAATGACCGCCACAGGGCCACGCTCGCGAGTGTCCTCTGGGAAGGAGAAAGAAACCGGAAGAGAGAGAGAGAGAGAGAGAGAGAGAGAGAGAGAGAGAGAGATTAGACAAGGAAAAGAGGCGACGTGGCGTGATGAGACGATTAGCCGGCAGGGTGGGTGTGGCACCGGCAGCGGCCAGCAGCACACACTCGGCGCCGTGTCCACCGCGCTCGCTGCGCGGCCCACGCCGCAACGCGGTTTCTCCACCCCCATGTCGAATCCCCGCTCTCTCCTCACTTCCTCACCGTCATCGTGAACCCTACCAAAATCATTTAACTTTTCAAAAGAAAAGATTATTGCTCCGCTGGCTCTGGGTACGTCCACCATTCCGCGGCCAGCGCCATCCTGTATGCCGCTCACTCCCTCTATAAACCCCCCGCCGCGCTCTCACTCGGCATCAGTCACCTTCAAACCCAATCCAGGAAGCAAAGCTACTTCCTCTCCCTCCCATGGCCAACAGCTGCGCGAGCCTTGACACCACCTGGTCCCACCTCCCCGCTCCCGCCCCGGCTCCCTGGCCATACGCCGCCTGGTTCTCCCCCGCCGCCGCCGCCTTTGAGAACGACGCGCTCGCCACCGCGCTCGCTCGCGCCTCCGCCTCGCCGTCCTCCCCGACCCCTTCCTCCTCCACGACCACCACCTCCTCCGCGTCCGAGCTGTCCTGCACCCCGTACGACGCGCCCGCGCTGCCCGCCGTAAGCTGCAGGCCAGCCTCGGCGGCGGCGGCGGCGCGGCACTGCACGGGCCGCGTCTCCAAGCGGAAGCCCCGGGTGTCCCGCCGCCCGCAGACCACGTACATCACCGCCGACCCGGCCAACTTCCGTCGCATGGTGCAGGAGATCACCGGCTACGCCCTTCCCGGCGCGGAGAGAGCCTCCGCCGTGCCAGCGCCGCCCCGGCCGGACCCGCTCGCTTTCGTGCTCCCGACGCTGGACACGTCCGCCTGCTTCTTGCTGGACCAGGGCCAGGCGCCCTCGCTGCCGCAGCAGCGTTGGGAGGACAAGACGTCGGGCGGAGCGGCGGCGGCGACAGCAATGCCCGCGATGGCGGACGACTCGTCGCTGCGGCTGATGCAGGAGCTGGAGGCCATGATGAGCGCGCCGCCCGCCGTGTCCTCCTTCCCGACGTTGGAGAGCTGGGGGATGATCTGAAGTTCTCAAGGATTGGTCTTTTTTCCTTTTCTTATGCTACGTAGCGCTTTTAGTGTCTTGTCGGTCCTCCCGATGTGAGGATCAGATGGGCGGAGGTGGTAGATGATTCCTTTTTGTTGAGATCGTAGTAGTAGGAGTTCTGTAAAGTGGATTAGTGGCGGTCAATGATGATGTTAATCACTTGTAGTCTAATCCAAGTAGTAGTAGTACTGCATTACAATTTACAAAGTGTTGTGCTGGTGTTATGGTCTTAACCGTGCTCTGCCTTTCAGCTACGCACGTAACGTAGATGAGCAGAGATTTGGAGCGTTGCCATCGTGCGCTGCGACGTGAACGGTGGACGAGATTAGAAAGAACAAGGGTTAATTGCTTTTTTTTTGAAGAGTGGGCGACTCCTGCTGGTTGTTTCTGGCTATGCATCTACTCCTATTTTTCTATCTAATACATTGACATGTGGGACCCACATGCAGATGCAGGTATGGAGTGAAAAGTTACCAGCAGACGACGAAAAGTACCCGGAACACAAGTTGTAGAACCGATTTATGTACCCCCGGGACATGTGGTTAGCAAATTCAAAATTCACGTAGAATGGATTTATGTCATTTTTTAAGTTTATGTATGAATATGTACATCTAGTGCAAGTTTATATATCAAAAGTGTAATTAACTCTTAGAACAAATAGCTGCATGGTTCTATGGCTGTTTTACAGTCGTAGGATGACGTATTAATGCTATTTGTAGTGTGGCTTTCCTTACCAGACAGACCGGGACACACCACCCTCTCTCTCTCTCTCTCTTTGACAGAAGAAGGGACACACCACTCTCATGACAGCGCACACCCGCAGGAGTGGCGGTGCCGGGCCATCACAGATTTTATGAAGTTTGTGTAAAACGAACTCGTGGACTCGCCTAGTGGAGACAGAGTCAAGTGACGGCACACTGAGCTTGCGTCTGCGTGCATGATTTTGTTGACAAACAGACAGCAGCTGCGAAACTGCTGCTTCTTTCTTTCTTTGTCAACGACATAGTTTGGACAACCTTGCAGGCACATAAATTTCACTTGACATGACACAAGCTCTCAACACTACAGCATGTCTGATTTAGGGCTTTAAACATAGCTTCAAACACTAGCCTCCCGAAGCCCAGGCTGTTAGAATGGATAGAGGGAGAGAATTGGCCGAATATGATGGATGTATTATTGAGCCTCGGAGGTGAGTATATAACCCAAATATATCTCTAAGGATAAGACACCTCTTCTAAAGATAAAGTAGGACACGGATTACAAATCCTAGACTACCAAACACATAACCCAAATATATCTCTAACCCCCCCCCCCCTCCCCGCAGTCGTAGCGGTAGCGTTGCGGACAACATGAGCATCACGAACGGTCAGACTGAAGAGAATAGCAGCCGACGGCTGGCATCCCTCCGCAGTCGTAGCGGGAGCGTCGTGGACGGTGTTGCGTCGCTGGCGCGTTGACTGTAGAGGAAGCCGTCGAGTTGCTCAAGCGAGGTGATAGCCCTTTGTGCCATTATCGAGGTAGCCGAGAGCGTGGGTGGTGTAGCCGTGGTCGAGGTAGCCATGCGAAGAATGCCGTGGTCAATGTCGAGTCGGGGTGGCCGGTGTCGAGGAAGTCGTCATGGAGCCGCGGGCGCAAGGAGGCACCGAGTTAGTCATGGGCGAAGTGGTGTCGAAGTAGTGGTGCGCCGGGAAGAAGATGGTATTGACGAAGCGTTGCGCCGAGTTTGCCAGACCTCGGGACACGTCGTAGACAAAGGCACACGTCGGTGTTGCCAACACCGGGCATGCGTAGACGAACGAAGACGAAGTTGACGAAGCGCCGCACCAGGCTTGCCAGGCCCGGGGACACGTCGTGGACAAAGGCACAGATCGGTGGTGCCAGCATCGGGCATGCGTAGACAAGGGACCTGCACGAGCTATACGCCATGTCAAGGAGTCGTAGGGGTCAGCAGAGAAGGAGACTCGACGGCGGTTGCGGCGCCAATCGGCGTGGGGCCGATGTCATCAATGGTGGTCGGAATGGTTGAGGAAGATGACGGCGTGGTCGAGGAAGATGACAGCGACGCTGCGACGAGCTGGTGCTGGACGAAGACGAAGGGGGTGGACTGACGGCGTGGCTCGAGTGAGCGAGTGGCAGCGGTGCCGAGGAAGTAGAGCGGTGGCAGGGGCTTGAGGACGCGCCGACGGCGACGACTAAGTTAGGAGCACGACGACGGTGCTCGAAGTAGGCGAGGAGAACCCAACAACGTGACGAAGACCGGCGTGGGACGGTGGTGTTCCCACGCCAATGGAGGCGGCACGGCGTATACCACGGGAAGTCGACGTGCGATGACGGCGGAGTGGACTGCGGGCCACAACGCTAAGGCCTGAAGGGGCGACGCAACGGCGGCAGGCAAGTCGGGGCGACGACGGGAAGACCTTGGGGCGGCGGTGTGGACTGCGTGCCGCGACGCTACGTCCCGAAGGGGCGGCGTTGCGGGGGAGCGCGGGTCGGTGCAACCGCGGGGACGACCTCGGAGCGGTGACAGGGAACCGTGTATCACGGCACTACACCCCGAAGGGGCGACGCAGCGACGACACATGAGTAGATGCAGCCGTGAGTAGAACCACGAGGCGGCGGCGCTGCGGCCCGACGGGGCGACGCAACAGTAGACCGCTGCTCGATCGGTGGAGGGGCGCGCTGAACTCGGGGACGATCTTCACGGGACATGCGGAGGCGCGCGCAACCGACTTACAGGTCGGTCGCCCGACGTAGATGAGGTGAATCGCGGCGGCGGGCGGGTGATCAATCCGATCGCGCGCGAGGTTGGAGACGTCGCTCGGTGGAGGCGGAGTGCGGGATGAAGCCGGCAACGACGGGCGGCGTGGGATGACGCGCGGACGAGTGCGTCAGCAGCGACGCGCGGGCGGCCAACGCAACAACGTCACCCGAGCAGCCAGGCCCGAAGCGGCGAACGCAACGTCGTGTGGAGGCAGGCCGTACATACGAGACGGAAGCGAGAGGTGATGCAGGAATCTCGGTCGAAGCAGGGCGGTGACGGCTGACGTAGAGCGATGGGCGGGCAGACGCGCGAACGACAACCGTGACGGGCCGCCGTGTCGTGCAAGGCCGTCGGGTCAGAGAAGAGGCGAAGTGGTCGCGTCGGTGTCGGAGTAGAAGGGCAGGTGGGCGGCGGCGGGCGACACAAAACGATCGTAGATCGAAAAACCAAAAAGGAAACGCCGATCAAGACAACCGGCGAGAAAGAAAATTCCGGAGCAAGGGCTCGAGAAAAGACTCTCTAGGGCAGCCGGTCAACACGACAGATGAACCCTAGGTACGGGTGGCGTGGCCCCAGCGACGGACATGCAGGCCGACTGCCCAGGGGCGGCACGCGGGGCAAAAAAGATGGGCTTCGGCTAGGGTTTGAATCGGTTAGACTGATACCATATTACTCCCTCTATCTAAGTGTGTAAGTCATCTTAGGCTGTGCACCGCGACCAAGGCGGAGTGAAAAACGAGAGAATTTAATATTTTTTTTGCTAATCAATAGCATTGCATGCAATGAACTAACCACTGCATGTCATGTTTGTTATTCTTAAGTCATTAAAAGCATGCACAACCCACGTCTCTTATTGATTGATGTCATGAAACAAGAAACGACGAGGGAGTTAATATACCATATCTAAGTGTTTTGAGATTATTTGATTTTCGTAAGATGACTTACACACCTAGACGGAGGAAGTAGAAAGAATAGAGGAAGAGAATTAGGAAATATGATGAATGTATTATTAAACCACGAGGACGAGTATATATTCAGTACAAGACTTAAGGGCAAGACACCTCTCCTAAAAATAAGGTAGAAGACGGATTGCAAATCCTAGACTACCAAACACATGTAACCCAAATATATCTCTAATACAGGCCAGCCTTCGTACCCACCATTCTGTCTGTACCATTACAATACACAATGCGATTACTTGCAGATTCCGAGGAAACAAAGCATGATTAGAGGAGGTTAAAAGACAACTTGTTTGAATCTTTGCACTGGAAGAACCTTAGGCATAGATGCACATTACAATCATCCACAGCTACGCTGATCAGGTAATCAGTCGTCACTTTGTCACAAATATTATTCCGACTGTACAGAAGGATCTGAACAACAATATGCACACTCGTTTGTCTATGTACCAGTGTACCACAATTTGATGGAACCTATCTACTTCTCTACCTATTCCCCTTTCCCCCTTTTACCTTCTCAATCGACTCCATTGCTTCTTCAAATGATTTCTGCATGGCAAATAGACAAAACACGACTTCATGTCACTAGTAGTAAGTAGTAATCGTTTTTTTCTACAACACCAGTACTACTACTAGTAAGTAGTAATAGCAAGAATAAGATTAAGTACTAGTCATATGCTGATGATGCCTGACACAATATTTATATAATTATAATAATCCTCCTCTTTGTTTCTCACTCACCCTACCCAGCATAACTAAGCTGCCCGAGGGGTTTCTTATCACCTCTACACATGAAATTACACACCTAACAAAACTGATGTACGGGAGTAGCTAGGCGTTGCAACCTCTAAATCTAAGTATACCACCCTGACGTACAGGAAAAAAGGTGTAAGAGATATAAAGTACTATGACAGAAAAGTTGTAATCAGAGTCAAAATAAGACACATTTTTACTATCTTATATAAGCAAGAAAAGAAAGTGTGTGAGCTCATTATAGCCGCTACTGCTAAGCATGCCAATAAGATTTGGTGTACATATATGTGTAGAACATTTAAACTCAATATATGGTTTAGTGAACGCAAATTCCTCAAGTAAACAAGAATAATCATTTCTACAAACTGTTAAAAATATCGAACGATATTTAAGGTAATCGGCCAGTTAATCCTGAATCCGTAGGTCAAGGATGCGATAACACCTTATCCATCCAGCGGATTAATCGGCTGTCAGGCCGATTTATTCCACTGGGGCGGTTAACTGAATAGAGGGAGAGAGAAATTTGGGCTCCAACATTTTGGACCATTCCCTCCTTTACCCCAAAACTGGGTGTTTTATAGGTCAGGCCCTTCTCACTCTCCCCTCCCCTCCCGTAGTAACCCTCATTGGAGGAGGCTACGAGCAGCCGGCGTCATCCGCCGGAGGTGCCTGCACTCCTCAAGGATCCAGGCACCAAGCCTCTTCCTCCCACTCGAGCCCGCCGACCCTCCCCCTCCCCGAGACCAGCAGCACAGCAGACGAGCTTGCCTCCCTTCTTCTTCCTGCTCCAGGTCGCCGCCCCCTCCCCAAGCAGTCTGTGCTATATGCTGATCTGCTTTGTG
This sequence comes from Triticum urartu, assembly GCF_003073215.2. Taxonomy (NCBI): domain Eukaryota; kingdom Viridiplantae; phylum Streptophyta; class Magnoliopsida; order Poales; family Poaceae; genus Triticum; species Triticum urartu. Next base: position 223,711,463 of record NC_053024.1, on the reverse strand, counting down.
CTATGCTATATGTTGCTCCTGCTCTGTGTTATATGCTGTTGCTGCTGCCGCTGCTGCTTATTGGCTCTCCATTATTGATGCTGCTGCTGCATTATTGCTATATGTAGCTAAGATAACAACAACAACAACAACAACAACAACAAAGCCTTTAGTCCCAAACAAGTTGGGTAGGCTAGAGGTGAAACCCATAAGATCTCGCAACCAACTCATGGTTCTCGCACATGGATATCAAGCTTCCACGCACACGTCCATGGCTAGTTCTTTGTCCATACTCCAATCCTTCATATCCCTCTTTACGGACTCCTCCCATGTAAAGTTCGGTCTACCCCGACCTCTCTTGACATTATCGGCACGCTTTAGCCGTCCGCTATGCACTGGCGCTTCTGGAGGCCTGCGCTGAATATGCCCAAACCATCTCATACGATGTTGGACAAGCTTCTCTTCAATCGGCGCTACCCCAACTCTATCTCGTATATCATCATTCCGGACTCGGTCCTTCCTTGTGTGGCCACACATCCATCTCAACATGCGCATCTCCGCCACACCTAACTGTTGAACATGTCGCCTTTTAGTCGGCCAACACTCAGCACCATACAACAGTGCGGGTCGAACCGCCGTCCTATAGGACTTGCCTTTTAGCTTTCGTGGCACTCTCTTGTCACAGAGAATGCCAGAAGCTTGGCGCCACTTCATCCATCCGGCTTTGATTCGATGATTCACGTCTTCATCGATATCCCCATCCTTCTGCAGCATAGACCCTAAATATCTAAAGGTGTCTTTTTGAGGCATCACCTTCCCATCAAGGCTAACCTCCTCCTCGTGCCTAGTAGTACTGAAACCGCACCTCATGTACTCGGTTTTAGTTCTACTAAGCCTAAAACCTTTGGATTCCAAGATTTGTCTCCATAGCTCTAACTTCCTATTGACCCCCGTCCGACTATCATCGACTAGCACCACATCATCCGCAAAGAGCATACACACCATGGGATATCTCCTTGTATATCCCTTGTGATCTCATCCATCACCAGAGCAAAAAGATAAGGGCTCAAAGCTGACCCTGGTGCAGTCCTATTTTAATCAGGAAGTCATCGGTGTCGCCATCACTTGTTCGAACACTTGTCACAACATTATCATACATGTCCTTGATGAGGGTAATGTACTTTGCTGGGACTTTGTGTTTCTCCAAGGCCCACCACATGACATTCCGCGGTATCTTATCGTAGGCCTTCTCTAAGTCAATGAACAGCATATGCAGGCCCTAATTAACCTACCAATGAATGGGTTACCGATAAATTCAGTTAATAGGCCGATTCACCAATTAATCCCTACTCCTCACCTGACCAAGCAGCTACAAATGACCAAGGGGTTAGTTTAATTACATCTGAAAATTGAAAACTCTCAAAAACTGATGTTCATTTTCTTACCAATTGGAAATACAACTTTGAAAAACATGAAGCTGTTCCATAGTTTCCAAAGGGTGGTTCATCATTGGAAGGTACAAGAAAATCCAAACTGAAGCATTCTAACTACCAACTGGGAAAAAGAAAAGGGCATCTCCATCATATTCCGCACTTAACCTGAACTTATCAGTGAATTGCAATCTTTCTAGCTTAATGAACAAACTGGACGCATTACAGTGATGGTCACAATCAGATAAGGAGAAGGTATCACATGGACAACGTTAAAAGGATTAAGTTTCACCATTTGATGTTTTGTACCACCTTTTCCCTTCTAACAATTCTAATAAACTGCATATTATAAGCTTCACCCAGCTTTTGTCACTCAACAACCAAATCAACTTGCTCTTGACGGAAATAAATTCAAAAGAACAAGGGTTAAATCGTTAAACCAAAGGAACTCATGTGGATACTGAGAAAAGAAATAAATGAGAATGAAAGTTACTCTAGATAAAGCACTAGAAGTTCACCGGCTATATACACTTACCCCAGAGTTATTCATGTTCCAGAGTTCCAGAATACTTCCATCAAGAAAAGCTGCACCAGAAAGCAATACACTGCAGTGCAGAATTATCATCATCAGCCATTGAACTCAACCGCTATCATAATAAAAATAATGGGAGGCCATTCGGACTAGAACATTTGATATTACTACATAAAACACTAAAGGGAATCACATGAGTTTGCCATGTTAAGCATATGGATCTCCTGGTAGCACACGCCGTGACCGATCAAAATTTAGCACCCTCTAGGACATTCTCTCAGCCGTCTGGGATGAGTTATGTTGACATGTGCACGTAACATCTACTTCCTCTGTTCTTTGGCTGGCCACTGAATGTGGTCGAGTCTTCGAGTGAATTTCCCATCAGAGTATAAGTGCATCAAACTGTTTAATGTCACTCAGGTTATTCTGTTTGAGTGATCTAGTGTTATTAATACCTGCTATTACTTTCTAGTACATGTATGTCTATTCTATCATGATTAATAGTTTATTTGCCTGGACATCAGTTTCATGTTGCCTTGTGTGGAGCTATCTTGTTCTTCCCATACTAGCACGATCAACAATACTTTGTATGCTTTGCGCTCTCCTGCCTACACTTAATCAGTTGGTTAGTGGGTTAATTTATCTCTTGGGTACTGACTTGCAATTCAATTAAAAGTAATTCAGTTATTACTTCATATTGCATGTATTTTTCAGAGACACTCCAAACATCACTAGAGAATAACTTGTCATTGTGACATCGTCAGCTTTAGCACTTCAAACATCACTAGAGAATAACATGTCATTGTGACTAATCTTCATATTTAAGGACTGAATACTGAAAACATTAAAGATGGCAGTCTAAGTACGTTAGTATCACTTACCCTAGAACTTGTGGTGGGTTATACTACAGGTGACACCTGATGGCTTGCCAGCAGGAGGTGGATCTTGAGGTAGCAAACAAAACTGCTGTGTGTATGATCTTTTCGGAGCAGCTCTATGACATACAAATTTATCGTGGAGCTACGGGGTGTGTTAGACCACCAATTCGTGGTTTCAGAATCAGGGTGCTAGATCTAGGTGGTCGAACAATACCACAACAACAAGACAGTTGATAATGAGTCAGTGATAAGGCAGTCCCACGATCCTACAACAATAGTGGATAAGATGGCTCAATCCGATGTTCAAGACAACTCCAAGTCTGTTGTAGGGGCATAATTCCTAAAATCTCCATCATGGAGAAGTTTTGCCATCGCACTTAATCAGAAATGAGAGGGCATGAAGTTTGATGACTCAACTGCTCACCAGGATGTGGAGGAGAGACGTGGCTTGTGTCACACATGACAGGGCATCAAAATCCAATCTAGTAAGCAACAAACTCTAAGGTGCCACCTGCTTTAAGTGCAGTGAGGTAGGCCAAAAGGCCAAGATATGTATGCCACGACAGGGAAGGCGGGAAGAATGGCTCGCAAGGGTAGAACTCTAGGTGTGGTTGTCGGTGAATCTAGTACCTCACTGTATGATTATTCATTATACCCTTGTTCTACTTATAGGTTATAGCATGTCAATTGTCAATCCATTGATTGGTTGGTTCATACAAGAGCCGAAACTCATGCATGTGCCAACAGTTCTTCCTTTCTTGATAGGAAACAGCTCAGGTCTGCTGCTTTTGGAGTAGGGAAGGTTGACTTGAAGCTTACTTTGGAAAAAACTATCACTCTGGGGAATTTGCTGCACCTGCGTTCGTTAAAGAAGGCTATGTCCAATGTTGAGATGGCTTTAAATTGGTTTTCAGTCCAATAAACTCATTATTTTCAAATCTGGTTCATTTATTGGAAAAAAACTGTGTGCAGAGGCTTGTTCCATGTTAGTTTGTTCAATTCCTCGGATAGATTTGTTAACAACACTCACGCTCACATTGTTCCATGTTAGTTTGGCATTTAAGCCCCTCACTACTAGTCTACTAAGCATTGATTTTAGCACCAATCTGTGTCATCTAACCCATGATCATCATAGGATTTATGAGCTGACTTCACCGACTCATCATCAACCACCATTCCACCAAGAGTAGCCATATATCATGTCAATTTTAATTTCACATTTATGAATTAGAAGTACTCTGTCAACAGCCAAAACAGTTATGAAGTAAGAATGCCATTGCATGAGGTGGAACAGGTATTGAAGTTCAAAATATATGACGAAATTTCTTTGGAAAAACGTCTGATTCTGTTTTTTGGAACTGATTGCCAGCTCCAAGCGCATCCATATTTGACCGAACAGCAGTGATAACAAATATTCAAGTACTTGTGGTAACCCAATTTGGAGGTTTGGTTCTGTTTAATTTCTTACACCAAGATATCCATAAACCACTGTGTAACAATCATGCAATGGTATTGGACTCTCTCTTGAAAGTTGAAAACCTAACAAAATTAGTGCAAGAGCCCTCTGCGCGGCGCCATAGGAACTCAAGAAAGAAAAGTATCGATGCCAATTTGGTACCTGGAGAAGCCGAGATTGAGAAGGAACCTTCGCCGAGTCATCGCCTTCAGCAACAAGCCCCAATCGTATCCCACCGATGCGCCTCCGCCTCCCGGAGGCGGCCGCCGCCAAGAACTTTCTCTGTGCCCGTAGCCGTAGCCGTGCGAACACGAGGAGGAGGCCCAGGTGGAGGAGGATGTGCGGACATAGGAGGAAGAGCGGAGACGGAGGTCGTACTCGGCCCTCCTTTGGTCGTCGGAGAGGACGTGGTAGGCGTCGGAGGCCTGGCGGAAGCGCCGCGCGGCTTCGGCTCGGGCACCGGCGTCGCCGGATTGAGCGTGGCGGTCGGGGTGGTCGCGCAGGGCGCGGCGGCGGAAGGCGGCCTTGACCTCGGCCTTGGTAGCGTCGGGCCGCACCCCAAGCGTACCGTAGTGGTCGCCCATGGCGCGCAGAGGGTTTCGCCTCCCTGCAGAATGGATCGCGAGCAAGCACGACGAGGAATCGAGGAGGAAGGTGACGACGACCGCATCGTGGCCGCTCTTACCGCCGCCCGTTCTTCCAGAGCTATTAGACTGATGGCCGGGCCGGGCCGGTCTAGCTTATTTGACTAGCCCACTGATACATGATTACCGGTCATAAATTTAGAATAATCTTGTCTAAAAAAATAGAACAATCGATTCTCAGCACTCAAAAAAGAATAATTGACTCTCAAACAAAATTTAGAATAATTGCTTTAGGATTAACTGAAAAAAGATTTTAGTATTGTGATTAGAACACCTGATCATATGCAAATAAGGGGTGGCACTAATCAGACTTTTGGAGATTCCTCATGACCATGGCCTTCTTGTGGTGTGGAGGTGGTTGATGAAGTGGTAGCAGACACGTCGTAATTGTGGAGGAAGCCCATGGACGCCGACACTGACCATGGAGGTGGCCACCGATGTTCTTGGATCCCTGCAGCGTCCTTGTATGATTGGTGGTTTGGAGTGTTAGGGTTTTCCCCGTACGTGTATTATCTCTCTCGCAGCAAAGATTATATATATATATATATATATATATATATATATATATATATAGTACAATGCCCGTGCGTTGTCACGGGTTTTCAAAATATTTTGCCATAACGCATATTAAATTTTATAAATGTCAGTTGATAATTTTAAAACATCATCCAAATCCATTAGTTCTTATCTCTGACGAACAAAAGTGGAAATAAATTTTATACTACATTATATAAGTATAGCAAACATGATCGTGCGTTGCAACGGAAGTAAGTAAATAAATATGTGCTTAGAAACCTGAAAAAAATTGACCATAATGAATAGTTAGTTCGATACATAAGGTTTTCATTAATATGATCATAAGCATCATCGTCACGAAAATTGTTCATCAGAAGTTTAACTGACATAATGAACGTAGCTCAAGACTCCCAATGGGTCTACATCCTCTATCTCCAATGTAGATAGCACTCCCCGCTTATCCTTTTTTCTATCCTTGCCTACATGATTGTGGTGTCCAGTTCGCAATATGTCCAAACGTGATCAATTTCACGACAATGAGCACGCCTCCCCCCCCCCCTCCCCCCCGACGTGCACACATGTCGCTGCATCCACACTAGGGAAAATTTAAAATTTTAAAAACTATTTTGTCAAGTTGGACATGAGGACGCCCTCTGCGCCCTGTACCTGTCTCTACATCTTTCCTCGTATTCCTACTTGTTTTTGCACAAAGCATGCCGCTACATAGCCTATTGCTATGAATTTAGTCAACATTGCGGAACTGTGTCACGACACATTAAGGGAGGTAAAAAGTTCGGCAGGGACAGAGTGATAGGGGAGGATATAGATGCCAGGCGAGACATGGCGAGACGTGATGCCGGCGTCTAAGGGCACCAGCGGGTCGAGCGAGACGGACTTCTGCCCAGCAGCAACGTTGAGAAAGAAGTGTCAATTACAGGCGCCGACCAGTCTACGCGTATTATGGGCTTATATGGTCTAGTTTTAGTTTTTCATATCAAGATGATTTGTTTTTTTTAATTGAGCGATTCGTATGAACATGTTTGATGCACCTTTGGATTTCAATGAATCTGTGATATATGCTTTTTTGGATCATATTTCAAAGTTACAGTTCAGCGATTGGTGTTCTCCTATGCCAAACGGACGCCGCGCTGGAGACGCACTCACGCATGACTTGAGACACGCACACAGTCAACCAGTTATCCTATATGCTTCGACGCCCATGTATGTACTACACGTCACACACCATGTTTAACTGGACAGGGCCTCCGCATGCCAGCCACGCACACCACACACACAGCCACGAGTCAGACACATGCAACAGCAATAAGCACAGCTGCTGCCGCCGCCAAACCCGTGCAGGAAAAAGGCTGGATGATCCATCCCACCCATACCATGCAAAAATGAAAGATGACTCCCATCTCTCTCTCTGCTTGGAATAATGGTGGTCCTCACTTCGCTGCCTCTCCACCACTCCTCCTCTACCTTCTTCCTCCCCTCTTTCTCCTCCTCCACGTCCTACCTCCGCCACACCTTCCCATCCCTGCCATGGCAGGCTCCCTCTCCTGCCTTCGCCACCACGACTCCGTTTCTCCATCCCTCTATTTTCCCTACAAGAACACCCCGCGCGCCATGGAGTTTGCACTGGACCTCCCCTGCCTCGCGCCGCCGCCTCATTAGCCCCGCCGACGGAGCGCGCCACCGCTAGCGGACCAGGGCGCTTCCCCTGCGGCACCTCTCTTTCTCCCTCTTTTCCTTCTCCTCCCTGGATCGTCCTCACCCCCCACGCATCTCTCTCCCTATCTGTGTTCCAGGAAACGACCATGGCCGAGTGCCAAGCCGGATCGAGCTTTGTCGCCCTCTGCTATCCGTCGCGCCAGCCAGCCTCATCTACGCTGAGGTCCTGCAGCCATCCCACCGACTCGGATCTCGCCGGACCCGTCCGGATCGGGACCCGCGTTGCCCGCCGAGCTTGCCACCTGCGCTGTCGCTGCCTCTTCTATCGAGCACGAGCTCATCCCTGGACTCCTCTGCTCGCGTTGACCCGAGCGAGCGAATGCCGATGACGCCCGTAGACAGCACCGCCGTGGGTGCACCCTGCACCTCCTACTCCCGCTACCGTCTGCTGCAGCAAGGCGCCGCCTCGTCTCCCCTCCTTTCTCCAGTTTTTCCTTTCCCCGTCTCCTTTCTGACAGGAACCCAGATGCCATGAATTCGCCTAGGAAATCATGCTCCGGCCTTAATCTTCGTCACCGGCGACCCCCTTCCTCACCGCCCGCCTCTGAATCCTCCCCAGCCCCTGCCGTGTACGGATCCGTTCGCTGCAAGCTCTAGCCGCCGCCGCCGTTCTGCAGATTGCGGGTTGAATAGACGAAAATACAGGGTCATGTTTGTAAATTCGAAACGGTTTTTTGACTTACTAAAACCGGTAGTGCGGGTTGATTTCACGGAACTATATGGGGGTTTCTGTAAATATGCGCGACGGACCACCAGAAGCATTAGGTGCTTTATTATTAGGGGAAGAGGGGAAGATTGTCCGTGATTTCAACCTTCATGGAGTTGGCCAGCGATGACGGCTCTTTTCACTATTTTGACCCTTTTAGAAAACTTTCGCACAAAATAAACTTTACACAAAACTATTTCACGATCTGATCCTTTTGGTAACGCCATAGGCCGTGACGTTTCTTCTCTATTTAGAAATGCCGAGCTAGCTAGCGTTGCTGGCCTGGTCAAGACGCTACGTGGCAGGGCAAAAACGTCAAAGTATGCTTGTAGGATCTAGAAGTAGATGTGTCTAAGGGGGGGGGGTGATTAGACACTTCGTGCTAAAGTTGCAATTTTCAATCCTTTTCGGTTCAAGTAGAGTTTAGGCACAATTTCAATACACACAATACATATCAAGCAAGCATGCAAAGAGTATATGAGTAGCGGAATGTAAAGCATGCAACTTGTAAGAATGTAAAGGGAAGGATTTGGAGAGATCAAACGCAATTGGAGACACGAATGTTTTTCCCGTGGTTCAGATAGGTGGTGCTATCCTACATCCACGTTGATGGAGACTTCAACCCACGAAGGGTAACGGTTGCGCGAGTCCACACAGGGCTCCACCCAAGGGCAACGGTTGCGCGAGTCCACGAAGGGCTCCACCCACGAAGGGTCCACGAAGAAGCAACCACCCACAAAGGGTCCACGAAGAAGCAACCTTGTCTATCCCACCATGGCCATCGCCCACGAAGGACTTGCCTCACTAGCGGTAGATCTTCACGAAGTAGGCGATCTCCTTGCCCTTACAAACTCCTTGGTTCAACTCCACAATCTTGTCGGAGGCTCCCAAGTGACACCTAGCCAATCTAGGAGACACCACTCTCCAAGAAGTAACAAATGGTGTGTAGGTAATGAACTCCTTGCTCTTGTGCTTCAAATGATAGTCTCCCCAACACTCAACTCTCTCTCATAGGATTTGGATTTGGTGGAAAGAAGATTTGAGTGGAAAGCAACTTGGGAAGGCTAGAGATCAAGATTCATATGGTAGGAATGGAATGTCTTGGTCTCAACACATGAGTAGGTGGTTCTCTCTCAGAACAAATGAGTTGGAATGATGTGTGTGTTCTGATGGCTCTCTCACTGAATGAGAAAGATGTGGAGGGGTATATATAGCCTCCACACAAAATCCAACCGTTACAAAGTTTTCCAATCTCGGTGGGACCGAATCAATAAACTCGGTCTGACCGAAATAGTAAACCTAGTGACCGTTAGGAATTTCGGTGGGACCGACTGGATCAACTCGGTGGGACCGATGTGCTAGGGTTAGGGTAAATCCAAACCTCGGTTTGACCGATTACTCAAACTCGGTGGGACCGATTCGGGTAATAGGTGAAACTGAGATTTGGTCAAGCAAACTCGGTGGGACCGATTGCATATCTCGGTGGGACCGAGAATATTGCAATGGGTAACAGAGAGTTTGCAAGCCCATCTCGGTGAGACCGAGATCCCATCGGTGAGACCGAGCTGATTAGGGTTTGGCAGTGGCTTATGACAAGTGAAACTCGGTGGCGCCGGATAGGAAGAATCGGTAGGACCAAGTTTGGCTTAGGGTTTAGGTCATATGTGGATATGGGAAAGTAGTTGAGGATTTTAGAGCATATCATTAAGCACATGAAGCAAGAGGCTCATTAAGCAACACCTCATCCCTCCTTGATAGTATTGGCTTTTCCTATGGACTCAATGTGATCTTGGATCACTAAAATGTAAAAGTGAAGGGTCTTGAGCTTGAAGCTTTAGCCAATCCCTTGTCCTTAGCATCTTGAAGGAGTTCCCACAACCTTTAGTCCATGCCGCTCCATTGTTGAACTTATCTGTAACATGCTGGATAGAAGTGTTAGTCCAACAAGAGATATGTTGTCATCAATTATCAAAACCACCTAGGGAGCACTTGTGCTTTCAATGCTGCGTTGCTGGAAACGCCAAGGGTGCCTGGCGTTGCTGCCCAAGCATGAAACGCCAAGGGGTTTGGCGTTTCAACTAGTTTGTTCATATTGCCATTTATTTATGTAGTGCAGCACCGCTAGCTAGCTTGACGTTTATAAATAGACGAAACGTCATGGCTTGTGACGTTGCCAAAAGGGTCAGATCGAGAAATAGTTTTGTATGGAGTTCATTTTGTGCGAAAGTTTTCTGAAAGGGTCAAAATAGTGAAAAAGGCCCGGCGATGACATGGTAGAGATTTCAACCAAATGTTTGTTCTGTGTCTGAACTTTTAATGATATGTTATTCTCTGTGATCATATTTTCTCATCCATGCTTTATTAAGAGTATATCATCTCATAGTTCAGTAAAATGAGAGCGCGTACAAAAAAAATCAATGGATTTCAATACGAGCACTTAGCCCTACAAATTTGATTCTAATGTGTTCAAAAATCTGTCATGCAGAAAAACCCAAACTACATTTCTAACCCAATGCACCATTCTTTTATTCTTTCTCTAATCCGCGAACATTTTTCGCGACGCTACAAATCGTCACAGAATATGCACATACCTAATGACGGCCAAACACATCACCTAAAATCAGGCCAGAATATCATCAAAGTACTCGAGGGAGCTGATCCATGAGGAAATCAGTTGGTGATGGAAAATCATCACAGAAAATACGTGTTTTGGTCCGTCACTAGGATTTTCGTCACAAAATAGCACAATTTTTGTAGCGAGGAGATGAGAGTTGGACGGCGACAAGAAGGGCAAGTCATCGTTTAGAAATCGGGTAGCGGTGTGGCGTCATTCACGAAGGCACATACAAGACGACGACACCGCGACCACGAGGCGGACCAGGAGGGGAGCAGTGGCGGAAGGCATTGATTGACCATGCGTGGCACACTGCTGTGGGCCGGGAGGTCTGGGCAGGAGCAACGGTGCTCAGGTGTGTGGGCGGAGCAACTACGAGATTTTTCACACGATAGAGACGGGAACGTTGGGTTGCGGAGACCGAACGGGCAAAGTGCGTTTTTTTAAAATCTAATATTTGTTGTTTTTCTCTGTGGAGTGGGCTATCTCTAGTTATTACATATCTAAGTGACTCAATTAAATATAAAAAATAAAAGTAAAAGAGATACAAACACGAATCTCCATGTAAATCAATGACACGAGATTTAGATGTGTTTTAGCAAACCCGACTTTTTTAGTCTCACCGAAAATGGTGTGAGGAAGGTGGTAACCATTACAATGGTATACTGCCCTTTAATAGTACAGGTGCTTGTCTCTCTTAGAGCATCTCCAGCAGCGGCGCCAAAAGACGCGCGCGCAGTAAACTTTCACTTTAGCGCGTGGGACGTTTTGGCGTGCTCTAGCGGCGGCGGGAAACTAGCGCGCAATAAACGATTACACGCACGCGGGAAAAGGCGGCAGCTCGCGCGCTAGATTTGGCGCACCGCTTCGAGTGCGCCTATAAATTGCGGGGCTCGCCATGCGGCCTCCACACTGCCACGCGCGCTCTCCCCGCTACTCTGCCGCTCACTCTGCCTCTTGCTCGCCCCTTGCTTGCCCCCGCCACCACCGCGCCACCATGCCGCCGCGCTGCCGTGGATCGTCTGGCTACCGCGGCGTCCACGAGCGCCCCGGCGGCACCTACTATGCCGAGATCCGGTCCGGCGACGTTCGGCTCGGCCTCGGCACATTCGGGACCGCGCACGAGGCCGCCCGCGTGTACGACGTGGCGGCGTGGCGCCTAGAGAGGTCGCCGACGCAGATGAACTTCCGTGACGTCTTCACGCGCGAGCAAGCGCAGTCCGTCGCCCCTCCGTCTCGTCTTATCACGGACCAGGACCGTGCGGAGCATCGGCGGCGGCGGCGCTGCCTCCTCGTCGCTGAGGAGGACGAGCGAGCCATGGCGGAGTGGCGCCAGCGCCACCCGAAGGACGTCGCGGCAGAGCACGCCTTCTGGGCGAAAAGGACGGCAAAGCGCCGCGCGGAGCGGTTGGAGAGGCGTCGGCGGAAGCCCCTGGCGATATCGCAGTGCAATATCATTGAGGCGGGTGGGGTGTCGATCTTTGGGGATAATGATCTTCGTTGGGATGACATGTGGATCGATACCTCAGACAACACCAGTCCGGATGAGGACAAGGACGACTCGGAGTAGGGTGTAGTTGCATCATAGTTCATCTAGTTGCATCGTAGTATGTAGTTGCACTATAGTTTTATCTATCTATGTATTGTTTATCGATCTATGCTATGGAACTATGTAAAATATCTATGCATCGTTTTTATTATCTATGAAATATGTATCATTTTTATTTAAAACATATGTATGCAATGTTTCGTGCGATAGCGCGCGCTGCATTTTAGCGCGCTTGCTAGAGCTACGCGCGTTAAATTTTAGCGCGGTTGCTGGAGCCAACGCTGTCCGCCATGCTTTTTCAGACGATGGGCACGCTGCAAAGTACTTTTTAGCGCGTCGAGCGTTCCGCGGTTGTTGGAGATGCTCTTACCATACCACTATTTATCTTTAGATGTAATATCTATTCACTATGTGTTCGTGTTAATGGGCTAAAGTGAGAGCGTCACATCAATTATATATTTATATACTACTACATTGCTTTCTGCAGCTAGTGACAGTAATCTTACATCGCTTGGAACACAAACCAAATCCCAGTGCAATCTTAGGGGCGGTGGATGGCTTACATTTCCAAATCTTTCAAGACGGAAAACATGCGTTCCGCAGTGGAATCTAGTTAGACAAAATTTACAAGGATTCTAGTATCTCTAATGCCATGTGCCACAAGTTTCAGAGAATGGCAAGAGTTACACCTTACGCATTGCTCCCTCACACCTTGCACAACAATGTGGAACTAGGCTTGGAATGGGTAGCCAGTGGGTCATCTCATGGGCCAGATTGAAACCCCGTTCATCTACTCTTTCGCTTCTGAGGGCTCATTCTTCATCTTCTCTTCAGACTCCGCTGTTTCCTTCTCTATTGACGACTCCCTTGATGATTTCTGCAAGTAAACAGGCACACACCAAGTTCATGCATTGCATTTAATTTGAATATCAATCCAAATAGCAATCAGTAAAATAAAACATCAGCAATGGTAGGATACAATTTTAGTGTTGCATTTATCCATAGGGCAGGGGAACTTCAGCGCATGATACCTACATTTTGTAATTCCGAATTGGACATCGAGCTGGCGTGTTTTAACTTGCTAACACAATACTTCCCATTTCACAAAGCAAACAATCAGTCAAGAATGAGAGGATGCAATGACAAAACGAGCGAATTCCCCTGTACCCCTCTTTTGTCAGCTTGAGTAGCACACCTTCTGCAGTTTCTAACCAACTCTTTTATTTAATTAGCTTACTCACTAACAATCGAATCAGCATGTCAATTTGCTTGGCTACCATCCACATGGCAATATGGCATATACTCACACAGACCAATGATTCCAAAATAGTTAGTACTGATTTTAGCAGACTACATTTAGTAGACATACAATGGGAGCAAGAATTGATTGAAGCATGCATATTAGCCAAATGTGTCCAAGAGAACAGGGAGTTGATTGATTAACTAAGGGGAAATCAAAACCCATCGACTAATTTAGAGGTTGAGGGGTCGTTTACTTACCCAGGTATTATACAGCTTCCAGCCATCTATTACAACTTTTGCGATCCTCATGGTGCTGCAGCAGAGTTACCATCATGAGAAATCACATTTCAGATACTAGACGATATCGCTGGAATTAGAACGGGTGGTCATGCCACAAGAAACAAAAGCTTTGAGGCCGATTTAGCAGCCAAATTTGTGCTTACCAGCAGAGCAAGGGGTACCAATTGGCTCTCATCCAAACGCCCAGACTTTCGCCTTCCCTCGGAGATGGCCAGTCCTGAAAATCGCCGCCGCATCCGTGTGGGTACCCGTAGCGACCCGAAGGCGAAGAGGAGGCCCCGCCATGGCCGTAGCCACCCGAGGCCGAGGAGGAGCGGGACTTGGCGCCGCCGTGACCGAAGCCGCTCCAAGCCGAGGAGGTGCGGAGGTCATACTCGGCGCGGCGGTGGTCATCGTAGAGGACGTGGTAGGCGTCGTACACCTGGCGGAAGCGGCGGGTGGCGTCAGCGCGGGTGGCGGCGTCGGCCTGGGCGTGGCGGTCGGGGTGGTGGAGGAGGGCGAGGCGGGAGAATGCGGCCTTGACCTCGGCTTTGCTGGCATCTCGCCGGAGCCCCAGCGTCCTGTAGTGGTCGGCCTCGCCCATCACGGCTGCGGTATCGAACTGGCTTTTCCTTCTCTCCAAGATCGAGACGGGGGGTTTGTGACGACGGTTCTGTCAGGGTGCGGCTCGTTCTATTTTTAGTTTTTTTTCAAGGGTACGCTAATGGCGCACCTTAGCTTTATAGAAGGCAAAAAGTATAATTACAAGACGTCATTACAAGATGCGAACATCCCCAACGACACATCCGACACCACACCAACCAAACTCGTCTAGGCTACTCTCTTACAAAAGGATCTAAACCACCTACACCTAATCCAGCCGCTCTCCAATTCTTGAGCTCTTGGAGTACCTGCTCGACTAATTGCGGAGGAGTTTTTTGCTGATGTGGTCGATTGAACAGCCTTGCATTCCTTTGCTTTCACAATGCCCAAGCCATCCCTATGATGAATGAGTCGAATCCTCGGATTGACCTGCCTGTGAGATTCCTTCTTTGCTGAAGCCACCAATCTTGAAACGTGTTCAAGTTCGCCGGAGGGTCGATGTTTATCTGAAAGAAGTCGAAGCACCGATGCCAAACCTCCCTAGCATAAACACATTGAACGATGATGTGGTCAACGTTGTCCTCCTCCTGCATACATGTGAAGCAAGCTGATGGCTGATCTTGGAGCCCATGTCGGGCTCGCCTGTCCGAAATCCATAATTTGTACTGCACCGTTAGCCAAGCAAAGATTTTGCACTTCAAAGGTGCCCAACTCCTCCAGATGCACGACGCCATGGGTGATCTTGTGAGCCCCTGACATAACCTATGATATATCGATTTTGCCGTATAGACCCCTGATACGTCGGCAGGCCAAGCGAACTGATCTGCCTGATTTTCATTGTGAGGTACTGTGGTAATTGCGAGGCATAGATTTGCAATTTGTATATGCGCCGTGAAGGAGATATCGCCCTGCACATCCAAGGCCCACGCGTTGCCGGTCAAGGCATGTCGTACCGTTCTAGTATTGCGGGCACGAGTGCTGACGAACTCCATGATTGTTGGAGCTATTTATGCGCCCGTAAAACCGTGGATCCACCTGTCTCTCCAGAAGAGTACTCGGTCGCCATTGCCCAATGAGATCTTTACCAAAGAATTGAACACCATTTTGGCCTCCTCGTCTTCCACCATAGGTATGCCCTGCCATGGCCTCGTCGGGTCTGTACGACGCAACCATTCCCATCTAACTCTAAGAGCAGTCGCCTGTAGCTTGAGGTCCTTCACCCCCAAGCCGCCAAAACAAGTTGGCCTACACACTGTCTCCCAGGCCACGGGGAATTGACCGCCATTCACCTTCTCCTTTCCCGCCCAAAAAAAGGCACGCAACCATTTTTCAATGTCCTCAAAGACCCAGTTTGGCGCATCTAGCACCCGAAGTTGGTGGATCGGTCTCGCCGAGATCACCGACTTTACCAGCACGAGTCTTCCCGGCCTCTGAATCAAACCTCATTGCCAGGCCGGGATGAACTTCCTCACCTGGTCTACCAACGGCTGCCAATCTCCTTGAGTGAGTGCTTTGATAGCGAGTGGAATACCCAAGTATCTGCAGGGGAAAACCCCCATCTAGCACTGTAGGATGGTCACCACGTGATGTCTCTCCTCCTCTGTCCCTCTGATCAAGATCGCCGTCGATTTAGTGTAATTGATCCTCAAACCAGAAGCGATGCTGAACGCATCCAGGACAGCTCTAATGCAGATGAGATCCTGCGTGGATGGCTTGATAAAGATTACCACATCGTCCGCGTATATGGACAGTCTCTGTAAGGGCGAAATACCACGGAACGAGCTGAGCGTGCCTACCTCCATAGCCTTGCAGATCAAAGCCGTGAGCGCATCCATGGCTATTACGAACAGCAAGGGTGAGACCGGGTCGCCTTGCCTCAACCCTTTGGCGTGGAAGATGGGTCGTCCCGGCACCCCGTTGATGATGATTTTCGTGCTTGCCGTGGACAATGAGGCGACGACCCATTGAATCCATCTTTCACCGAATCCTCTTGCTCTCAACACCTCCATCAAGAATGCCCACGAGAGCGAGTCGAATGCCTTGGAAATATCCAACTTAAGGAAAAGTTCATGGGTCTTGGAGTTGTGAATCTTGCGGGCCACCTGACGTACTAGAAGAAAGTTATCGTGAATACTTCTGCCCTTGATGAATGCAGATTGGTTAGAGCTGACAATCTCGTGCATCCTCTTGCGAGCTCTAGTAGCGAGCAGTTTGGCGAACAACTTGGAGAAACTATGGGGAAGGCTGATTGGCCTGTAGTCCCCCACCTCAATGGCGTCGGCCTTCTTCGGGATCAGCACCAAGTGAGCTTTGTTAAGCCTACCAAATCCCCTGTAGTCCCCCATGAAGAGTTTCAACAGCGCAGCCATAATATCCTTCTTGATCACCGGCCACGATTTATGGTAGAAGAGCCCAATAAAGCCATCGGGATCGGGCGCACGATCTGGGGGGGGGGGATTTCCTTGATAACTTCCCAAACCTCTTCTTCCGTGAAAATTACTTCAAGCTCGGATAGCTCCAATTGCGGCATGCCTAGGTAGTGTAGATCGAGCGTGTGATCTCTGGCCAGCGCCTTGCCTAACAGATTGTCATAGGCCTCCGCAAAGATCTCCTCCATCCTCCCATGATCTGTAGCAATCTCCGAACCGTGCTTGATTTTAGAGATAAAGTTCTTGGATCTCCGACCGTTGGCCACCGCCTGGAAAAGTTTTGTATTCGCGTCCCCTTCTTTCAGCCATCTGATACGCGATCTTTGCCGCTCAATGGTCCTCTCAAGCGAAGCTAGCCCGAGGAGAGCGAGCTTCAAGGTTCTCCGCAACCAGATCTCCATGTCAGTCAGGATCCTCGCTTCCTGCACTTGGTCGAACCTGAATATTAGCCAGTTTGCCACCGCCATAAGGATCTTGATATTGCCCGTTTTTCGTTGCCCCCATTCCTGAAGATATGCCGCCGCGTTTCTGAATAGGGCATCTAGTTTTTTGAATGGGTCCACAATGGACTCATCGCATACCCACGCGTCCCGGATAGCATCATCAAAACCTTCAAGCTTCGTCCAGTACACCTCGAAGTGAAATTGCTTTTTCTGATAGAAGTGGGCGTTGGTGGATAGGTGCAGAGGCGCATGGTCTGAAACTCTCGATGATAGCACCTGCAGCAGTTCTCTGGGTGTGCCAACTCCCAATCAACCGAGACTAACACCCTGTCAATTTCGGTGAGCGTCGGAGTGCCCTCTCATTAGACCAAGTGAACGTGCGACCGTGCATGTATAGCTCCTTGAGTTCATGAGCGTCCACGAAACCTCCGAACCTCGCCATCATAGCCATGTTGATGTTAGTGTTGTTCTTCTCCATCGCTCGAAGGATCATATTAAAGTCTCCGAGAATCATCCATGGCCCCGGGTAAACGGCTCGCCTAGCGCTAAGGTCATGGAGGAACTGGGTTTTCAGCTCGTCCCCTTGCGGCGCATATACCATAGAAATCCACCACTCCGTTCCGTCCTTGTTGTGGACGCGTCCA
Organism: Triticum urartu; assembly: GCF_003073215.2. Taxonomy (NCBI): domain Eukaryota; kingdom Viridiplantae; phylum Streptophyta; class Magnoliopsida; order Poales; family Poaceae; genus Triticum; species Triticum urartu. The sequence goes on along the minus strand of NC_053024.1, from coordinate 223,693,785 downwards.
GTTAGGAAGTTAGTGTCTAGCTGAATCTGATCTATGATAATCACCGTGGTGTCCCAAGCAAGAAGCACACCCCCACGAGTCTCCATAGTAGGTAAGTAAGCAAAACTGTCAAGAGACGGGCCTAAACATTGCATAGCCATGAAAGGGTCAATGACATCCAGCTTCTTCTCTCCGACCATTGACCGACGCCAAGAACTCCCTAATCGCCTTTTTCTTCACAGGATTATTTAATCTGCGAACGTTCCAACATAAAATCTCCGGGTTGCACTCCATAAGAAACCTAGTACAACACCCGCACCAGCCTAACAACATCAAACCACCGAGACGGCCTCGATCCTTCCATGCGCTAGCTCCTCCGCCGGTGGCAATGCTTTGCCAAACAGTGCCGCAAGAACGCGCACGTGTTGCTCTCTCAGCGGTGAGTCAAACAGCCGCTTGAGCTCGATGACAGCCTCCTCGTTCGGCACCATGTCGTCAGGGACCAGCCCCAAGGTGCGCAACAACACATTCTTAGCAGGTTTTGCCTTAGTCGTGGAAGCTGCCGCGTTGCGCTTAGACGCCCTTGTCGTTGGTTTGGACGTGGAAGGCTCCGCACCGGGGCGGAGGGAGGACGCCTCGACTTCCTTCAGCAGTGGTGGGGCGAGTTTCTTCATAATGCTGGTGCAGTGAGGGAGTATCTTTCAGTTTGATTAATTTTCCTTTGTGGGGATAACGGGTACGTTTAGAACATCTTTTTTTGGAATGAAGGCTCCAGAGGAGCCCGACTTTGAATTGAATTAACAAAACCATCAACCGGCCAAGAGTATAAAAGCAGACCACGAACAAAGCAACGGCTAAAGGATACAAGGGAGAAAGAAGAATAGCTTACTAAGCTACACCTACAACCAGCGAATAGAAAAATACATTGAAGAACAGCTAATTGAGGTTAAGCCCTCGACACAAAGGCCCTGAAACGACTATGAAGAAGCCACGAGGATCTGCAGCCGCCAAAATTGGTCGGGCACATGGCTGAAACCCGAAACTGGAGATGACACAACACATGCCTTCTCTAACACCGAAGGGGATCCCTTCCCCTCGCCTAGGCTCGAAGGCGCCACACCGTCGAAGTGTAGAGATGCTCACCCAAGAGATAGAGCATAGGTTGGTCTCAAGACCGGGCCAGCAATGGGGCCAACCACATCATGCCGGAGCACACACACGCAAGCTGCAACACAGGCGCCGAAGGAGACCGACGGAAGAGGGTAAGCCGCTGGGACAGTCGCCGAAAGGAAGAAGCTGTCAAGCCACATGGCAAAGATTAGGAACGAGGAACTCAAGAACCAGCCGAATCGGCACCTGCGGCGTTGCTGCTGCCGGGAAGGGGAACCCGATCCCCTTCCACCCATACTCGAGGGCGCCGACCCTCTGGGACATTGCAAACACCACCGCAGAGCACTTGTGGCTGGATTTGAGACCTGCACAGAAGGGACGCCACGGACTCCACAGACGCCAGGCACCCACCTACAACCGCTACACTCCCCCAAAGCACCAAACCTCCCCAGACAGCGCCTCCAAGGAGGGCACGACGCACCAGGCGCCACCACCGCCCATCCCAGGCCGGGATTTGAGCTTTCGTCCGGGAGGCATGGCCGGGGTGTGGAGGAGAGCCCATGGCTGCGACTCCAACGAGCAGAATGACGCAAAAGGGCGCCGCCGCCGCGTTGAAAATACCAGCAAGGGTTTCCCCCGGGCTCGTCCAACACCACTTGCTCGGGGATCACCCTGACGGCACCAGATCTGGCGACAAGAGGCTCGGAATCAGGCGAGTCCAGTGAGGAGAGCAGAGAGGGGGAAAAACCCGACCTTCAGATCTGGAGCAGAGGAGGAGGAACCTCGCCGCGCCACGACCACTACCCGCCGGGACCTTGCTGCCCGAGCAGCCAAGGGGGCCGGCCATCACCTCCCGCGCGCGCCACCGGCCGAAGGACGACGCTGCCTCACCGGGCCGCCGCCCAGGTTTCCGAGGTCCAACGCCACAACGGGCGAAGCGACGAAGCCCCGCCGCCATCGTCATCGGCAGTTGCCCAGGCGATGCCCGACGACTCCCTCGGGTGACGGCAGGGGGGAGGGGTGGGGGGACGGCGCCTAGGGAAACCCTAGGGGCCCGGATTGAAGTGTGTGTGTGTGTGTGTGTTAGTCCTGTTTAGAACATCTTCAAAAGAGTTTCTATTTTCAAGGCCCAAAACCCCGTCTTCAACAGATGATGTAGATGAAAGAAATTACATCTCTATCCAAGAGATGCAAAATACAACATCTCACGATGCAAACATACATCTCCACCGACTTCTTCGACCCATGACGTAGATGAAAAAATGTACATCTCTACCTCTCAAAGATATAAAATAAACATCTCAGATGCTAACATGCATCTCCGCCGACAAGATGTAAAAACGTCAACCATGCACCAACCGTGAACCGCCCGTTTCTCTTAATTTCCCCAACCCATCTTCTTCCTCCCGCCACCTGCCCGCTCGCACGCACCCCGCCGTTGTCGCCGCGCGCCAGATCCGCCCCCTCCAGCACCCCTGCTGCCGGTTCCGTCGGGTTTCGACAGCCGCCCGCCGCGAATCCATCGTTTTTCGTCACCGTCGTGTCCGCCGTCGCCGCAACCACTACCCGACCGCCAACCACCCGCATAACCACCACCGCCCCGCGAGTCTATTGTATTTCCTGCTCCACCGTTGCCGCCCGATTCGTCGCCACCGTCGTGTCTGCCATCGTCGCAGCTACCACCCGACCGCCAAGGACCCTCCCAGCCACCACCGCCTCGCCCACAGCACCGTGAATCTTGTCCAATTGTGTTGGTCCATCCTCGCCTTCTTGAAAAGGCTTCCTTTTGTTGCGCCACGCTAGTTGCTGAAGCCAGCGTTAATCTCGATCTCCTCGACGTCGCTGCTGCTTCCTCTATTACGGCGCTTGTTGTTCATGTTACTGATAACCCACAAGTATAGGGGATCGTTTGTAGCCTTTTTCCATAAATAAGAGTGTCGAAACCAACGAGGAGCTAAAGGTAGAACAAATATTTCATTTATAGTTCTATCGACCACCGATACAACAACTCTACGCACGATTAGCGTTTGCTTTACCTAGAACAAGAATGAAACTAGAAGTACTTTGTAGGTGTGGTAGGATAGGTTTGCAAGATAATAAAGAACGTGAAAATAAAAGTTAGGTGCTGTAAAGAAACGATTAACATAGTATTATCGGGGAACATAGTAATTGTTGGGTAACGTAGTAGTTTCAAAAAATTTCCTACGCACACGCAAGATCATGGTGATGCATAGCAACGAGAGGGGAGAGTGTTGTCTACGTACCCTCGTAGACCGGAAGCGGAAGTGTTAGCACAACACGGTTGATGTAGTCGTACGTCTTCATGGCCCGACCTATCAAGCACCGAAACTACGGCACCTCCGAGTTCTAGCACACGTTCAGCTCGATGATGATCCCCGGACTCCGATCCAGCAAAGTGTCGGGGAAGAGTTCCGTCAGCACGACGGCGTGGTGACGATCTTAATGTTCTACCGTCGCAGGGCTTCGCCTAAGCACCGCTACAATATTATCGAGGATTATGGTGGAGGGGGGCACCGCACACGGCTAAGTGAACGATCACGAAGATCAACTTGTGTGTTTAGAGGTGCCCCCCTGCCCCTGTATATAAAGGAGCAAGGGGGAGAGGCCGGCCGGCCCTTGGGGCGCGCCAAGGAGGGGGGGAGTCCTCCTCCTAGTAGGAGTAGGACTCCCCTTTCCTAGTCCAACTAGGAAGAGAGAAGGGGGAAGGAAAGAGAGGGAGAGGGAGAGGGAAAGAGGGGCCGCGCCCCCCTCCCCTAGTCCAATTCGGACTCCCCATGGGAGGGGGTGCGCCACCTCCTGGGCTACTGCCCTCTCTCTCCCCTCAGGCCCACTAAGGCCCAATACTTCCCCGGGGGGTTCCGGTAACCCTTTCGGCACTCCGGTTTTCTCCGAAATCACCCGAAACACTTCCGGTGTCCGAATATAGCCGTCCAATATATCAATCTTCATGTCTCGACCATTTCGAAACTCCTCGTCATGTCCGTGATCATATCCGGGACTCCGAACAACCTTCGGTACATCAAAATATATAAACTCATAATGAAACTGTCATCGTAACGTTAAGCGTGCGAACCCTACGGGTTCGAGAATAATGTAGACATGACCGAGACACGTCTGCGGTCAATAACCAATAGCGGAACCTGGATGCTCATATTGGCTCCTACATATTCTACGAAGATCTTTTATCGGTCAGACCGCATAACAACATACGTTGTTCCCTTTGTCATCGGTATGTTACTTGCCCGAGATTTGATCGTCGGTATCTCAATACCTAGTTCAATCTCGTTACCGGCAAGTCTCTTTACTCATTCCGTAATACATCATCCTGCAACTAACTCATTAGTTGCAATGCTTGCAAGGCTTAAGTGATGTGCATTACCGAGAGGGCCCAGAGATACCTCTCTGACAATCAGAGTGACAAATCCTAATCTCGAAATACGCCAACCCAACAAGTACCTTCGGAGACACCTATAGAGCACCTTTATAATCACCTAGTTACGTTGTGACGTTTGGTAGCACACAAAGTGTTCCTCCGATAAACGGGAGTTGCATAATCTCATAGTCATAGGAACATGTATAAGTCATGTAGAAAGCAATAGCATCAAACTAAACGATCAAGTGCTAATCTAACGAAATGGGTCAAGTCAATCACATCATTCTCCTAATGATGTGATCCCGTTAATCAAATGACAACTCATGTCTATGGCTAGGAAACTTAACCATCTTCGATCAACGAGCTAGTCAAGTAGAGGCATACTAGTGACACTATGTTTGTCTATGTATTCACACATGTATTATGTTTCCGGTTAATACAATTCTAGCATGAATAATAAACATTTATCATGATATAAGGAAATAAATAATAACTTTATTATTGCCTCTAGGGCATATTTCCTTCAGTCTCCCACTTGCACTATAGTCAATAATCTAGTTCACATCGCCATGTGATTTAACATCGATAGTTCACATCACCATGTGAACAACACCCATAGTTCACATCGACATGTGACCAACACCCAAAGGGTTTACTAGAGTCAATAATCTAGTTCACATAGCTATGTGATTAACACCCAAAGAGTACTGAGGTGTGATTATGTTTTGCTTGTGAGAGAAGTTTAGTCAACGGGTCTGCCACATTCAGATCCGTAAGTATTTTGTAAATTTCTATGTCAACAATGCTCTGCATGGAGCTACTCTAGCTAATTGCTCCCACTTTTAATATGTATCCAGATTGAGACTTAGAGTCATCTGGATCAGTGTCAAAACTTGCATCGACGTAACCCTTTATGACGAACCTTTTGTCACCTCCATAATCGAGAAACATATCCTTATTCCACTAAGGATAATTTTGACCAATGTCCAGTGATCTACTCCTAGATCACTATTGTACTCCTTTGCCAAACTCAGGGCAGGGTATACAATAGGTCTGGTACACAGCATGGCATACTTTATAGAACCTATGGCTGAGGCATAGGGAATGACTTTCATTCTCTCTCTATCTTCTGCCGTGGTCGGGTTTTTGAGTCTTACTCAACTTCGCACCTTGTAACACAGGCAAGAACTCCTTTTTGACTGTTCCATTTTGAACTACTTCAAAATCTTGTCAAGGTATGTACTCATTGAAAAAACTTATCAAGCGTATTGATCTATCTCTATAGATCTTGATGATCAATATGTAAGCAGCTTCACCGAGGTCTTTCTTTGAAAAACTCCTTTCAAACATTCCTTTATGCTTTGCAGAATAATTCTACATTATCTCCGATCAACAATATGTCTTTCACATATACTTATCAGAAATGCTGTAGTGCTCCCACTCACTTTCTTGTAAATACAGGCTTCACCGCAAGTCTGTATAAAACTATATGCTTTGATCAACTTATCAAAGCGTATATTCCAACTCCGAGATGCTTGCACCAGTCCATAGATGGATCGCTGGAGCTTGCATATTTTGTTAGTACCTTTAGGATTGACAAAACCTTCTGGTTGCATCATATACAACTCTTCTTTAATAAATCCATTAAGGAATGCAGTTTTGTTTATCCATTTGCCAGATTTCATAAAATGCGGCAATTGCTAACATGATTCAGACAGACTTAAGCATAGATACGAGTGAGAAACTCTCATCATAGTCAACACCTTGAACTTGTCGAAAACCTTTTTGCGACAATTCTAGCTTTGTAGATAGTAACACTACTATCAGCGTCCGTCTTCCTCTTGAAGATCCATTTAATCTCAATGGCTCGCCAATCATTGGGCAAGTCAATCAAAGTCCATACTTTGTTCTCATACATGGATCTCATCTCATATTTCATGGCCTCAAGCCATTTCGCGGAATCTGGGTTCATCATCGCTTCCTCATAGTTCGTAGGCTCGTCATGGTCAAGTAACATGACCTCCAGAACAGGATTACCGTACCACTCTGGTGCGGATCTCACTCTGGTTTACCTACGAGGTTCAGCAGTAACTTGATCTGAAGTTACATGATCATCATCATTAGCTTCCTCACTAATCGGTGTAGTAGTCACAGGAACAGATTTCTGTGATGAACTACTTTCCAATAAGGGAGCAGGTACAGTTACCTCATCAAGTTCTACTTTCCTCCCACTCACTTCTTTCGAGAGAAACTCCTTCTCTAGAAAGGATCCATTCAAAGCAACGAGTATCTTACCTTCGGATCTGTGATAGAAGGTGTACCCAACATTTTCTTTTGGGTATCCTATGAAGACGCACTTCTCCGATTTGGGTTTGAGCTTATCAGGTTGAAACTTTTTCACATAAGCATTGCAACCTCAAACTTTAAGAAACGACAGCTTAGGTTTCTTGTCAAACCATAGTTCATATGGTGTAGTCTCAACGGATTTAGATGGTGCCCTATTTAACGTGAATGCAACTGTCTCTAATGTATAACCCCAAAACGATAGTGGTAGATCGGTAAGAGACATCATAGATCGCACCATATCTAATAAAGTATGGTTATGACGTTCGGACACACCATTACACTGTGGTGTTCCAGGTGGCGTGAGTAGTGAAACTATTTCACATTGCTTTTAACTGAAGGCCAAACTCGTAACTCAAATATTTTACTTCTATGATCATATCGTAGAAACTTTATTTTTGTTACGATGATTCTCCACTTCACTCTGAAATTCTTTGAACTTTTCAAATGTTTCAGACTTGTGTTTCATCAAGTAGATATACTCATATCTGCTCAAATCATCTGTGAAGATCAGAAAATAATGATACCTGTCACGAGCCTCAATATTCATCGGACCACATACATTAGTATGTATGATTTCCAACAAATCTGTTGCTTGCTCCATTGTTCCGGAGAACGGAGTTTTAGTCATCTTGCCCATGAGGCATGGTTCGCAAGCATCAACTGATTCATAATCAAGTGATTCCAAAAGCCCATCAGCATGGATTTTCTTCATGCGCTTTACACCAATATGACCTAAACGGCAGTGCCACAAATAAATTGCACCATCATTATTAACTTTGCATATTTTGGTTTCAATGTTATGAATATGTGTATCACTACGATCGAGATCCAACGAACCATTTTCATTGGGTGTGTAACCATATAAGGTTTTATTCATGTAAACAGAACAACAATTTATTCTCTTACTTAAATGAATAACCGTATTGCAATAAACATGATCAAATCATATTCATGCTCAACGCGAACACCAAATAACACTTATTTAGGTTCAACACTAATCCCAAAAGTATAGGGAGTGTGCGATGATGATCATATCAATCTTGGAACCACTTCCAACACACATCGTCACTTCACCCTTAACTAGTCTCTTTTCATTTTGCAACTCCTGTTTCGAGTTACTACTCTTAGCAACTGAACTAGTATCAAATACTGAGGGGTTGCTATAAACACTAGTAAAGTACACATCAATAACATGTATATCAAATATACCTATGTTCACTTTGCCATCCTTCTTATCCGCAAATTACTTGGGGTAGTTTCGCTTCTAGTGACCAGTCCCTTTGCAGTAGAAGCACTCAGTTTCAGGCTTAGGTCCAGACTTGGGTTTTTCACTTGAGCAGCAACTTGCTTACCGTTCTTCTTGAAGTTCCCCTTTCTTCCCTTTGTCCCTTTACTTGAAACTAGTGGTTTTGTTTACCATCAACACTTGATGCTTTTCTTGATTTCTACCTTTGTTGATTTCAGCATCACGAAGAGCTTGGAATCGTTTCCGTTATCCCTTGCATATTATAGTTCATCACGAAGTTCTACTAACTTGGTGATGGTGACTAGAGAATTCTGTCAATCACTATTTTATCTGGAAGATTAACTCCCACTTGATTCAAGCGATTGTAGTACCCAGACAATCTGAGCACATGCTCACTGCTTGAGCTATTCTCCTCCATCTTTTAGCTATATAACTTGTTGGAGACTTCATATCTCTCAATTCGGGTATTTTCTTGAAATATTAACTTCAACTCCTGGAACATCTCATATGGTCCATGATGTTCAAAACGTCTTTGAAATCCCGATTCTAAGCCGTTTAAGCATGGTGCACTAAACTATCAAGTAGTCATCATATTGAGCTAGACAAATGTTCATAACATCTGCATCTGCTCCTGCAATAGGTTTGTCACCTAGCGGTGCATCAAAGACATAATTCTTCTATGCAGCAATGAGGATAAACCTCAGATCACGGATCCAATCCGCATCATTGCTACTAACATCTTTCAACTTAGTTTTCTCTAGGAACATATCAAAAATAAAATAGGGGAGCTAAACGCGAGCTATTGATCTACAACATAGATATGCTAATACTACCAGGACTAAGTTCATGATAAATTAAAGTTTAATTAATCATATTACTTAAGAACTCCCACTTAGATAGACATCCCTCTAATCCTCTAAGTGATCACGTGATCCAAATCAACTAAACCATGTCCGATCATCACGTGAGATGGAGTAGTTTCAATGGTGAACATCACTATGTTGATCATATCTACTATATGATTCACGCTCGACCTTTCGGTCTCCGTGTTCCGAGGCCATATCTGTTATATGCTAGGCTCGTCAAGTTTAACCTGAGTATTCCGCGTGTGCAACTGTTTTGCACCCGTTGTATTTGAACGTAGAGCCTATCACACCCGATCATCATGTGGTGTCTCAGCACGAAGAACTTTCGCAACGGTGCATACTCAGGAAGAACACTTATACTTTGATAATTTAGTGAGGGATCATCATATAATGCTACCGTCAATCAAAGCAAGATAAGATGCATAAAAGATAAACATCACATGCAATCAATATAAGTGATATGATATGGCCATCATCATCTTGTACTTGTGATCTCCATCTTCGAAGTACCGTCATGATCACCATCGTCACCGGCCCGACACCTTGATCTCCATCGTAGCATCGTTGTCGTCTCGCCAATCTTATGCTTCCACGACTATCGCTACCGCTTAGTGATAAAGTAAAGCATTACAGCGCGATTGCATTGCATACAATAAAGCGACAACCATATGGCTCCTGCCAGTTGCCGATAACTTGGTTACAAAACATGATCATCTCATACAATAAAATTCAGCATCATGTATTGACCATATCACATCACAACATGCCCTGCAAAAGCAAGTTAGACGTCCTCTACTTTGTTGTTGCAAGTTTTACGTGGCTGCTACGGGCTTAGCAAGAACCGTTCTTACCTACGCATCAAAACCACAACGATAGTTTGTCAAGTTGGTGCTATTTTAACCTTCGCAAGGACCGGGCGTAGCCACACTCGATTCAACTAAAGTTGGAGAAAATGACACCCGCCAGCCACCTGTGTGCAAAGCACGTCGGTAGAACTAGTCTCGCGTAAGCGTACGCGTAATGTCGGTCCGGGCCACTTCATCCAACAATACCGCCGAACCAAAGTATGACATGCTGGTAAGCAGTATGACTTGTATCGCCCACAACTCACTTGTGTTCTACTCGTGCATATAACATCTACGCATAAACCTGGCTCGGATACCACTATTGGGGAACGAGTAATTTGAAAAAAATCCTACGCACACACAGGATCATGGTGATGCATAGCAACGAGAGGGGAGAGTGTATCCATGTACCCTCGTAGACCGAAAGCGGAAGCGTTAGCACAACGCGGTTGATGTAGTCATACGTCTTCACGATCCGACCGATCCAAGTACCGAACGCACGGCACCTCCGAGTTCAGCACACGTTCAGGTCGATGACGTCCCACGAACTCCGATCCAGCAGAGATTCACGGGAGAGTTTCATCAGCATGACGGCGTGATGACAGTGATGATGATGCTACCGATGCAAGGCTTCACCTAAGCACCGCTATGATATGATCGAGGTGGATTATGGTGGAGAGGGGCACCGCACACGGCTGGGAGAGATCAACAGATCAACTTGTGTGTCTAGAGGTGCCCCCTGCCCCCGTATATAAAGGAGTGGAGGAGGGGAGGGCCGACCCTCTCTAGGGAGCACCATGGGGAGTCCTACTCCCATCGGGAGTAGGATTCCCCTTTTCCAACTTGGAGTAGGAGAGGGAAGGAAGAGGAAGGAGGGAGGAAGGAAAGGGGGGCGGGGGCGGCCCCCTCCCAATTCGGATTGGGCTTGGGGGGGGCGCTACCTCCCTTGCTCCTTTGCCCTACTTTCCACTAAAGCCCAATAAGGCGCATATACCTCCCAGGGGGTTCCGATAACCTCCCGGTGCTCCGGTATATTCCCAATCTTACCCGGAACCATTCTGGTATCCAAATATAGTTGTCCAATATATCGATATTTATGTCTCGACCATTTCGAGACTCCTTGTCATGTCTGTGATCATATCCGGGACTCCGAACTACCTTTGGTACATCAAAACACAAAACTCATAATACCAATCGTCATCGAACTTTAAGCGTGCGGACCCTACGGGTTCGAGAAGTATGTGGAAATGACCGAGACACGTCTCCGGTCAATAACCAATAGCGGAACCTAGATGCTCATATTGGTTCCCAAATATTCTACGAAGATCTTTATCGGTCAAACCGCATAACAACATATGTTGTTCCCTTTGTCATCGGTATGTTACTTGCCCGAGATTCGATCGTCGGTATCTCAATACCTAGTTTAATCTTGCTACCGGCAAGTCTCTTTACTCGTTCCGTAATACATCATTCTGCAACTAACTCATTATTTACAATGCTTGCAAGGCTTATAGTGATGTGCATTACCGAGTGGGCCCAGAGATACCTCTCCGACAATGAGAGTGACAAATCCTAATCTCTATCTATTCCAACTCAACAAGTACCATTGGAGACACCTGCAGAGCACCTTTATAATCACCCAGTTACATTGTGACGTTTGGTATCACACAAAGTGTTCCTCCGGTACTCGGGAGTTGCATAATCTCATAGTCATAGGAACATGTATAAGTCATGAAGAAAGCAATAGCAACAAACTAAATGATCATCGTGCTAAGCTAATGAATGGGTCAAGTTAATCACATCATTCTCTAATGATGTGATCCCCTTAATCAAATGACAACTCATATCTATGGTTAGGAAACATAACCATCATTGATTCAACGAGCTAGTCAAGTAGAGGCATACTAGTGACACTTTGTTTTGTCTATGTATTCACACATGTACTAAGTTTTCGGTTAATACAATTCTAGCATGAATAATAAACATTTATCATGATATAAGGAAATATAAATAACAACTTTATTATTGCCTCTAGGGCATATTTCCTTCAAGTATAATGAGCATGGATTAGTAGTGGTAGGATTTGCGGAATTTTGCCTTAGCAATTGACTATGTTACTAGACCGATAGAAAGTTTTTATGTGGGAGAGGTCACTGCTAGCATGTCATCCCTTACTTGGAACTCTATGCACTTATGATTGGAACTATTAGCAAGCATCCACAACTACTAGTGTTCATTAAGGTAAAACTCAACCATAGCATTAAGATATATATTGGTCCCCCTTCAATCCCGTATGCATCACTTTCTATGGTAGGAACAAGCTTTTGTCACCCTTCCTCTCCAATGCATAGTCCTATCAACATACAACTAACCCCTATGGTGTGGTCCACACACGTGCTCATATGATGGGCACCAAAGGACAGCAACATAACCACAAGAAAATTAAACCAATCATAGCAATTCACCAATTACCGATAGGACAACAAAAATCTACGCAAGCATCATAGGATGGCAACATATCATTGGATAGTAATATGAAGCATAAAGCACCATGTTCAAGTAGAGGGTATAGTGGATTGCGGGAGAGTGGACCACTGAATATAGATGGGGGAAGGTGATGAACATGTTGGTGAAGATGACGGAGTTGTTGGAGCAGATCCCTGTCACACGATGATTGCCCCGGCGGCGTTCCGGCACCACCGGGAGGGACGGGGAGAGAGCCCCTCCTCCTTCTTCTTCTTCCTTGGCCTCCCCCCTAGATGGGAGGAGAGTTCCCCCTCTAGTCCATGGCCTCCTTGGCGGTGGAGGGGCGGGAGCCCCTCCGAGATTGGATCTATCCCTCTGTTCTCTTCTGTTTCGCGTTCCTGTTTTCTGGCCGAAAACTGTTTCTTATATTCCAGGAGATCCGTTAACTCCGATTGCGCTGAGATTTTAACATGATTTTTTCCGGATATAAGCTTCCTTATGCCCGAAGTAGAGCGGAACCGCCTTACGAGGTGACCACAACCCACCACCACACGCCTGGGACCTAGGGCGTGCCCTGGTGTACTGTGGGGGCTGTGGGACTCCTTTTGCATTGATTCCACCTCCCAAAAATCACATATATTCCAAAATAATTCTCCGTAAATTTTTATTGCATTTGGACTTCATTTGATATGGATATTCTACAAAACAAAAAACATGCAACAAACATGAACTGGCACTAGGCACTGGATCAATATGTTAGTCAAATAAATCATATAAATTGTTGCCAAAAGTATGTGAAAGTTGTATAATATTGGCATGAAACAATCAAAAATTATAGATATGACGGAGACGTATCAGTTACGCCGAGGTTTCTGCTACTTGTGAGTTGCGTTGGGATTTCCCCCCAAAAGGAATGGTGAAGCAATATAGTAGCAGATAGTATTTCCCTCATTGAGAACCAAGGTTATCGAACCAATAGGAGAACCACGTAAATTCCTAGTAAGCAGTACCTACACACATAAGAGCAAACACTTGCACCCAATACGGACAAGAGGGTTGTCAATCACCTTGAACTCGTTACTTGCAAGGATTAAATCTGGTAATGATAGATAGATAAATTGAAAAGTAAAACAAAAAGAGTAAAATTGCAGCAAGGTGATTTTGGTTTTAGTAATATGATAAAAGTAGACCCGGGGCTATAATTTACACTAGAGGCTTCTATCTCATAAAAATCGACCGCTATCCAGCATGCATCTATGGTATTAAGTTCATGACAAACAGAGTAACACTTTAAGCAAGATGACATAATATAGACAGAATAAACTCAAGCAAGTTGATTAACCCCCATCTTTTCACCATTAATGGCAAAAATACAAATACGTGTCTCGCTACCCCTGCTGTCACTAGGTGAGGACACCACAAGATTGAACCCACTACAAAGCACCTCTCCCACTAAAGATAAATCAATATAGTTGGCCAAACCAAACGGATAGAATGGAGAGAAATACAAAGATATAATAACCATGCATAATAAATTTCAGAAAATCCTCAATTACTTTCAATGAATATTTCAATCATAAACCCACAATCATCGGATCCCAACAAACACATCGCAAGACAAGATTACATCAAAACGATCTTCGAAGAGAACATTGTATTGCAGATGAAAGAGAGGGAAGAAGCCATCTGGCTAATCACTATGGACCTGTAGGTATGTGGTGAACTACTCACACATCATCGGAACAACAACAAGGTCAATGTAGATGCCTTCTGTGATCGATTCCCCCTCTGGCAGAGTACCAGAAAAGGCCTTCAAATGGGATCTCGGAAGAACAGAAGCTTGCGGCGACGAAAAAATTGTTTTGGGTGGCTCTCTATTGGTTTTGGGATTTATGGGAATTTATAGACATGGAATTAGGTCAAACGGAGTTGCGTGGGACCCACAAGCTCAGGTGGCGCCCCCTTGGGGGCGTGTTGTGTGAGCTTGTGGCTCTCCCATAGATCGTGTGGTCTCCACCAGAAGCTTCTAGGGTCCCTTCTAGTCCAGAAAAAATCACCATAAAATTTCATCGTGTTTGGACTTCGTTTGGTATTGATTATCTGAAAAACAAAAAACATGCAGAAAATAGGAACTGACACTGGGCATTGAGCTAATAGGTTAGTCCCCAAAATGATATAAAATTGCATATAAAGATCCAATATTGATAATATAATAGCATGAAACAATAAAAAATTATAGATATGTTGGAGACGTATCACCATTCCGAAGCTTAGTTCCTACTTGTCCTCGAGTAGGTAAATGATAAAAACAGATTTTTGATGTTGAATGCTACCTAGAATGTTTAGCATGTAATCTCATTTACAGTATAAATATTGAGAAATGATAAAGTAATATATATCAACATAATAATATCCATGAATACACGAACATAATCATTATTTTTTCAAAATATATGATGCTCAATGAATTTTATCCCTGCTCATTGAATTATATAAGCATGGCCTCCGCCTTCACCGCATAAGTATAAATCATGAGCAACCTAGTGTCAAAGCAAGAAATTGGATCATACTTTTTAACACGCTTCAGCATTGTCAACTCCACTCAATACATGAGTGTGAGCCATGGACATTAGCACTATGGGTGGAGTAGAATGCAGTGGTAGGATATATATAAGGGGAGTCAAAAGGGAAGAAAGTCATGCATCAACTCGGCGGATCAATAGTCAATGGAGAGGCCCATCAATCGATATCAATGCAAGGAGTAGGGATTGCCACGCAACGGATGCACTAGAGCTATAAGTGTATGAAAGCTCAAGTGAAACTAAGTGGGTGTGCATCCAACTTGCTTGCTCATGAAGACCTCGGGCATTTGAGGAATCACATCAATGGAATATACAAGCCAGGTTCTATAATGAAAATTCCCACTCATATATGAGAGTGACAATCTGGAGACTCTCTATATGAAGAACATGGTGCTACTCTAAAGCACAAGTGTGGTCAAAGGATAGTAGCATTGCCCCTTCTTTCTTTTTCTCTCATTTTTTGTTTGGCTATTTTTGCCTCTCTTTTTATTAAGTACGGAACCTCATCCTCATCCTTTGGAGGAATCATTAGTATCCACCTAGGCGTACACGGTCGACATCTGAGGATCGCATCGAGGCGGCAAGAGATGTCTTGGAGCATACGACAAGTCTTCGATCTTGATCCCACCTAGGCATGCAGGTAGGGCTAAACCCCTTGACGAGAATGCGGGTCCACTGGCCTAGCCCAAGGACACGGGCCGACTATGGGCTAAACCCCTTGACTTATATACACGCCAGGTAGGGCATCTAGGGTTACATGGTCGGTATCCATAGGATCGCATGAAGGCGGTAGGGAATGTTTTGGAGTATACGTCAAGTCTTCGGCGGGCACAATCTTGATCTCCTCCGGGCGTGCAACTTCCAAGTTTTTCTTAATTAGAATGTGAGTCCATCAGCCCAGCCAGAGGACTATGGGCCGACTAGGTTAGAGCATCTCCAGCCGCGCCCCCAACAGGCCCCCTAGGGCGAGTTTTTTCGCGCCGACGCCAAAAAAACCCAGTCGCGCCCCCAAGATGCCGAAATCCGCTGTCTCGGCCCGTTTTTGGGCCCGGCGATCCCAGGCTGAACCCAGCGCACTAGGGCGCTTGGCGGCTCCGGTGGAAGGGAAAACCGCGTCTAGGCCACACTTTTAGGCGAAAAAGCATCTTTGCGCGTCCAAATTCGCCCCCCTCCGTGCGCACGCCCTCCTGCCGCCTTGCCGATCCCGGCGCCACCCACCCCCCACCATCGCTAGATAGGCCATTCCCCCGTCGGAAAAGAGAGAGGGTTTAGCTGCGCCATCCTTCGCCGCCTACCTGGGCGAGTTTTCCAGCGCTCCGGCCGCGCAGGTTGGGATACCCGCGGCTGTGCGCCAACTATGCCCGCCAGGTGTTCGGCGATTTGTCTGCTCGGCTACGTATTCAGACGATGAGGAGGCTCTCGCGACGCGCTGGAGGAGGAAGCTGACACTGACGTCCAGGACGAAGAGCATCTGAAGGTCCTCGCTTCCCTGGCCGGCCTGCTCGCAAGCAATGCAAAGCCGCGATGAGGTGGCTCGACGCCAGGCTGGTTGAAGGCAAAGAACCGGCATCGACTGGAAGGCTATTGCTTGCTCTACTCCAACTACTTCACCGACGCTCCATGATGTCTACTACGCAACCTTCTTCTTGTAGATATTGTTGGGCCTCCAAGTGCAGAGGTTTGTAGGACAGTAGCAAATTTCCCTCAAGTAGATGACCTAAGGTTTATCAATCCGTGGGAGGCGTATGATGAAGATGGTCTCTCTCAAACAACCCTGCAACCAAATAACAAAGAGTCTCTTGTGTCCCCAACACACCCAATACAATGGTAAATTGTATAGGTGCACTAGTTCGGCGAAGGTATGGTGATACAAGTGCAATATGGATGGTAGATATAGGTTTTTTGTAATCTGAAAATATAAAAACAGCAAGGTAACTAATGATAAAAGTGAGCATAAACGGTATTGCAATGCTAGGAAACAAGGCCTAGGGTTCATACTTTCACTAGTGCAAGTTCTCTCAACAATAATAACATAATTGGATCATATAACTATCCCTCAACATGCAACAAAGAGTCAATCCAAAGTCACTAATAGTGGAGAACAAACGAAGAGATTATTGTAGGGTACGAAACCGCCTCAAAGTTATCCTTTCTCATCAATCTATTCAAGAGTCCGTAGTAAAATAACACGAAGATATTCTTTCCGTTCGATCTATCCTAGAGTTCGTACTGGAATAACACCTTAAGACACAAATCAACCCAAACCCTAATGTCACCTAGATACTCCAATGTCACCTCAAGTATCCATGGGTATGATTATACGATATGCATCACATAATCTTAGATTCATCTATTCAACCAACACAAAGAACTTCAAAGAGTGCCCCAAAGTTTCTACCAGAGAGTCAAGACAAAAACGTGTGCCAACCCCTATGCATAAGTTCACGAGGTCACGGAACTTGCAAGTTGATCACCAAAACATACATCAAGTGGATCACGTGAATATGCCATTGTCACCACAGATAAGCACATGCAAGACATACATCAAGTGTTCTCAAATCCTTAAAGACTCGATCCGATAAGATAACTTCAAAGGGAAAACTCAATACATTACAAGAGAGTAGAGGGGGAGAAATATTATAAGATCCAACTATAATAGCAAAGCTCTCGATACATCAAGATCATGCCGAATCAAGAACACGAGAGAGAGAGAGAGAGATCAAACACATAGCTACTGGTACATACCCTCAGCCCCGAGGGTGAACTACTCCCTTCTCGTCATGGAGAGCGCCGGGATGATGAAGATGGCCACCGAAGAGGGATTCCCCCCTCCGGCAGGGTGCCGGAACGGGTCTAGATTGGTTTTTGGTGGCTACAGAGGCTTGCGGCAGCGGAACTCCTGATCTAGGTAATTTTCTAGAGGTTTCTGTATTTATAGGAATTTTTGGCGTCGGGAACAAGTCAGGGGGGTCCCCGAGTCGTCCACGAGATACGGCGGCGCGTCCGAGGGGGGGGGGGTAGTGTCATGGTTCTAAGTTTGACATTAAAGTAGGGGGGGGTAGGAATGTAGAGGCTAGATCCTAGCTACGGTGAGATTGTGCACGCAAGATGTACGAGTCCAGGCCCTTCGCGGTGGAAGTAATAGCCCTACGTCTCGGTGCCCAGAGGCTCGATCGATTGGATTATGCGTGAAGTTACAGGGGGTGCGAACCCTTGTGCCAGAGGAGGGGAGTGGCTTATATAGAGTGCGCTAGGACCCCAGTCCTCCCATGTTACAAGAGTTCAATGTACATAAAGAAGGGACGTTACTGGTAATGTCAACATTAAAGTGATATAAATGACCCTTAAGACTACAGAATGAATGCCCGACCGTTGCCATCCTGAGTGGCCTTTGATCTTCTGCGCTCCGAGTGGTTTGTGATGTGGTCGAATGGAATTGGGTTATCTGAGTGGAACTCATGGTCGAGTGGATCGCACCTTGAAGTAAATTCTAGTTGGTAGAATTTATTGTCCTTTGGATGTCTTTGACTATAGGCAGTGTCCTTGGGGAGGGTGCTTAGATCAGGTCTATTGCCCTACCCCAGGTACATGACACCGTCATTAGCCCCCAAATGGTTCTGGTTCGAGTGGAAAATAAAGTTGACAATGGTTCCGATCCAACCTTTATGCCGCGGAAGCATATGATTGGATTGGTGAACCATGCAAACGGCTTCAACTTCGTCTTCCAGTCGCCTTGAGCCATTCAGAAGTTTGCCGACTGAAGTTTCTGCTGATGAGTTTCGACTGCTAGTGTTGTATAGAATCTTCGGTATGATCGACTGCTTTGCTATTCCCGGATCTGGCGGGATTCGAAATTTGGGGAAGCGTGTGTGGCAGAGGGGACCGTGGTAGTCGGAGCAGATTAGGCAGGGGCGCCTTGATCCCCGTGCCACATTTTTCATCACGTACCGTGCGCGCGCCTGTTGAGGGATTTGACAGGATCGCCTGGGTCCATCGGTCAGTCACCCGGGGAACGGGGCCATATAAGGCGCCGAGGCCGTTGCCTTCGCACTATGCGCCCCATTCTCCTCCTCCTGCCTCCGCTCCCCACTGCTTCCGTCTCCACTCTTGGCGCCGCCGCCCAGCTTGATCCCGTTCCACCGCAATGGGGAAGGACAAGACCACCGCTCTGGAGCATGCGAAGAAAGCAACGGCGAAGGTGAAGGGGAAGAAGACGAGCCGGGGCGGTTCGTCGTCAAGATCCGCTCTGCCGCGCGGCTGGATCCAAGACGACTGGATCCGGTCGACCATCGTGAAAGAGGACATGGAAGATTTGGTGGACGGAGGGCTGATTGCCCACGAGTCTTGGCGGCTTCCGGGGGACGAGACTGAGCCGCGACCACAAGAGGGTGAGTGTGTCCTACTCGTGACCCACGTCGACCGCGGTTTTTCTTTGCCTTCGCATCCTTTCTTCTGAGGGCTTCTTAATTTCTTTGGGGCTCAACTTCATCACTTCTCCCCCAACACAATCACATACCTCGCTGCCTATGTGTCCATGTGCGAGAATTTTCTGGGCTGTCGACCACACTGGGGCCTCTTCAAACATATTTTCACCTGCCGCTCTCAGTCGGTAAAAAAGGCCAATCTGAGTGATGAGAGGACACACGTGATTCAGATGTGTGGGGGTTTAGGGATCCAGATGAGAAACAAGAGAACTTTCCCTGCTATGATTCTTCCCGACTCCGTCAGGGGGTGGCAGTCGACCTGGTTCTACTGTAAGGATGAACCGACTCCCGATTAGTCGACCGGTCTTCCTTCGTATTCCACTGAACGAGTAGAGAGGCCTTCTTCATTGAGAGTGACTACAGAGGAGAAAGAGAGGTTGCTCTGCTGGTCGAGCGAGTGGTCCAGCTTGTCCGTGATGGCATGACTGGTATGGATTTGCTAGAAGCTTTTCTGAGTCGACGCATTCAACCACTCCAAGCTCGTGACCACCCAATGTGGTTGTACTCGGGCGTTGAGGACAACACTCGGATCCACCCGGAGGAAGTCAGTGAAGAGACAGTGAAGCTATGGCTGCAAGGCATAACTAGGAATAAGGACAACCCCAGGGGGTCCAGAAGGGTAGCTCCACTCGACAACACCACTGAGCCTGACAAGCTTTGATTCTTTCCTTCTGAGTGTATTTTGCTCTGATATGTGCTAGCTTTTGAAATTGACGAATATCCACTCGACTATCCTTTGCAGACCTTCACTGAACTGTACTCGATGCCCAACAGAGAGCAAGAGTAGGAGGGAGAGGCGAGTGGGCTTGACAGCGGCGACTGGCACTCGGACGGAGGAGGAGACAAGGAGAGTGAGGACTCTAGCAGTGGCGAGGAGGTCGACTCCCCACCTCGCACAGAGAGGCGCTCCAAGTAGAGGCAGGATCCAGCAAGCATTCGGGGCAAAACAACTCCTCTGACTGGTCAGCCTTTAAAGCATACTCGGACGTCTTCCCTGTGTCGACTGAGAAAGCTCCCAAGCAGCCCAAAGTCGTGACATCAAAACCCCGGAAGGCTCTGCCCAAGATCAAAGTGTCTGTCCCCATCGCTTCTGGGTAATTATTGGGCCCAACTCTTTAGTTTTCGTACGATTCAAACTTTGGTCGACTCACTCTCTTGTTCTGACCGAGTGAAATCTAACTTTTGTTGTGTTGCCTCTGGGACTTCTATTTACCAAGATGACGAAGATGAAGAGATGGAGGACATGGTCACTTCTCATGCAGGTAAAACTCTTTGCCCTTCTGTCATTATTTAATCTGCTTTTTTGACGGTCGAGTGAACTCTCGTAGACGATTGCTTTGCAGCTCCGCCCAATGTCGTTGAGCTTCCGGATGATGATGAAGACGTGCCGCAGAGGACCATGGGAAGGAGGGGCAAGGCTTCGAGTAAGAAGACAACTGCTGGCCAAACGTCTCAATCGGTGCCGGTGACGGAGCCAGTGGTTCAACAACCTGAAGATGTGAACCAGACCTCTGTCACTTTTGCAGTTCCGGTGTCGACTGAACGTCCTTCATCGTCAACCGTGCCCATCCCCGCTTCATCTGTTCAGCATCACGCCTCGGATTTTCAAGCTGCTCCAACTGAACCGACAACTCCGTTCTTCACCACCCATCATGTCCCAGAGGATCAGGCAAGCGCCGCAGCAAAAGCTATACGCCATGCGGGCCTGATGATGGAGCGGGTGAATACTGTGCACGAGAATAGTAAAGCTGCTTATGATGCCAGTGCAGCCCTCCGAGCCAATGTCCAGGTAAGTTGGTTTCCGACTGAACTCCTATGTTGTCGCTTGTTCTGTTAGGATATGCTACCCGAAAAAACTCTTCTTTGTGCGTTCGTCTGTCAGTCTGTTCTTCACATCTGCACACCCACTGGGTGTTCTAATTTATGTCGAACATTTTATGCAGTTGAGTCGACTAGGTTGTGTCGATTGTAGTTTTCGGACTAGTGGGGCACGCAAAGTGCACCCACTGGGTGTAGTCCCCGAGGCCACCGTCGAATGTGTGATTCGGCGGGGGCCTTGATAAAAACTTCTTCTCCTTCTGTTCTTCCACTCGGTCTGGACAGACCATGTCGAGTGGAACTTGAACCAGTGGGGGCATGCAGAGTGCACCCAGTGGGTGTAATCCCCGAGACCACGATTGACTGCGGGCAGTCGGTTGGGGTCTGAGAATGCTTCTCTCTCTTTTTTTCCTTCTTCCACTCGGTCTGGTCGGGCCATGTCGAGTGGAATCTGAACCAGTGGGGGCACGCTAAGTGCACCCACTAGGTGTAGTCCCCGAGACTACTGTTGAATGTTTGATTATGCAATAGTCTTAGAGTTCTTTTCACTCGGAAGCGAATGATCTTTGATCTTGTCCATCGATGTATCTTTTTGCTGACTGCAGAAATCTTGCGAGCTTATCTCCAAGTTTGCCGATTTCGAGGAGAAGCAGAGACAGCTCAACCTTGACTTGGAGCTGGGCAATCAGAATTTTAAAAGGCTAAAGATGAAGTAGCTGGTACGGAAGGTAACGACCCGTCAACTGTCTATCTTGACCATCTCTCAAGTTATCTCTTCATTCTTCTCTTTGACCCGAGTGCACATTCTTTAGAGAAAATGAAGCAAGCCCTCGCACAGAAGGACCTTGACCTTGCAACTGCGCAGAAGGAGGCTCAGGAGAAGACTGCACTCGCCGACAAGAAGCTGGCTTCAGTCGAGGCACTGGAGGAAGACAACGCCAAGCTTAAGGCATCCCTCACCGAGGCCAACAAAGAAGTGACCCGTCTGAAGGAAGACAAAGTTGCTTTGAATGAGGAGATTGAAGGCATTTCTCGTAAGAGAAATGACCTGGAGGCTTATCTGGGGGCACTCGCCAAGAAGTTGTTCCTTATGCTCGAAGGTATTTTTCCTTGTCCGATTGTTTAGTCATCGTCGACTCACCAAAAGAAAACTGTCAACTCATTATCACATCGGTATCTCTTTGTGTTTGTAGAATTCTGTCAGAACTTTGAGGAAGAAACTGGGGGATCGAGACAGGCCTAGACCCCATCCTTTCCCCTGTCGGTGATGAAGCTGCCATGAACGTGCTCCGATTGGAATCTAGCGTTGCCAGTGTTACGAACTACCTTTCACGTCTGAAGGTTGTGGTGTCGTGGATCAACTCAACACTTTGGCCATGGGAGACGCTCCAGAATGACCTCGAGTCTTTGATGACTCGACTCAATGAGGTCCCTGGCCGAGTGTAGGAGTGGAAGAAGTCATATTCTCACTGCAGTGCCGACGTAGCTATGTCGCTAGTTCGAGTCCACTACAAGGAGGCCAAGGAGGAAAAGCTAGCGGCAATCAAGGTTGCCAATACCAGGAAACACGACTTCTGGTCCTTCATGGAGACCTTCATTGCTGCTGCCACTCGAATTACAGATGGAATCGACCTGGACGAGTTTGTCGAGACTTCCAGTCCTTCCCCCATGGAGTGAACAAACTTTTATAATCCGATTGAATTTGCCTCGGTATGCCGAGTGGTCTTGTAACCATTTAAACTCTTTCGGGCCTGATGCCCGAGTCCTTTTAACTGAGGTCTGGAACCTCTTAGGTTTTATCTGAACTTGGTTGCTTTTGAATCTCTTGGCTTTGATTCTTCAATCTGTGTTGCTTTTGACTTCATGGTGTAGCTTAGTCGAGTAGATCACAGACAAGGGCATATGATGCCGTCCATGACTTGCTCGCCATCTTTTGTGGATAAGGATGGAGCGAACGTTGTATTTGTGTCGAATCTCCGAGGACAGGTCGTGGTCGACCTGCACCTCGTCGTCCTTGCAGATAAGGATTGGAGTGAACATTGTATTTGTCTCGAAGCTCCGAGGATAGGTCGTGGTCGACCTGCACCTCATCGTCCTCGTGGATAAGGATAGAGCATGTTTTAAAACTTAGGCAAGTACTGGACTGCAGCTAAGCCCCCGAGTGGGAGGGTTGCTCACCACTCGGTAGGATTTTTTAAACTTAGGTGAGTGTTGGACTGCAGCTAAGCCCCCGAGTGGGATGAAGGGGCCTTCCCAGGCAGGAGCAAGCTTGTGTGGACATTGCTGGTCCACTCGGAGAACCAGGTCTCCTTCCTGAAATGCTCGACCCCTGATGTTTCTGGCGTGAAAACGCCATAGATCTTGTTGATAGATGGTCGACCGGATTAGCGCCATCTCTCTTTCCTCTTCCAGAAGGTCAACATCATCTTGACGGGCTTGTTCTACTTCGGCTTCTGAGAAGAGTTCCACTCACGGGGCATTATGAAGCAAATCAGTCGGTAATACGACCTCGGCTCCATAAACCAGGAAGAAGGGAGTCCGGCCAGTCGACCGATTTAGCGTTTTCCTCAGGCCCCACAGTACCGATTGTAACTCATCCACCCAGGCACCGGCCGCATGCTTGAGGTCTCACATTAACCTGGGCTTCAACCCTTGGAGAATCAAACCATTTGCTCTTTCTGCTTGCCCGTTCGACTGTGGGTGAGCGACTGAAGCATAATCGACCCGAGTGCCTTGGGAAGCACATAAAGCTCTGAACTCATCTGAATCAAAGTTTGAACCATTGTCTGTGATGATGCTGTGCGGGACTCCAAAACTGAATGTTGACCCCCTGACGAAGCTGACGACAGTGCTCGAATTGAGGCTTTTGATGGGCTTGGATTCAATACATTTAGTGAACTTGTCGACTGCAACAAGTAGATGAGTGAAACCACTTCTGCCAGTCCTCAAGGGTCCAACCATATCCAAACCCCAAACGGCAAATGGCCAGACGAGTGGAATGGTCTTCAAGGCTGAAGCGGGCTTGTGAGACATGTTGGAGTAGAACTGGTAACCCTCACACTTGTCGACTATTTCCTTTGCCATTTCATTTGCTCGTGGCCAATAAAAACCTGCTCGGTATGCCTTGGCCACTATTGTCCATGAGGACGCGTGGTGACCACAGGTCCCTGAGTGGATATCATTGAGAATCATTCGACCTTCTTCTAGGGTAATGCATCGCTGAGCAACTCCAGTCACACTTTCTCTGTATAGTCGACCGCTTATCACGGTGAAGGCTTTGGATCGACGGATGATCTGTTGCACTTCATCTTCTTCTTCTGGCAGCTCTTTCCTGAGAATATACGCGATGTACGGTACATTCCAATCAGGAATGACGGCCAAAACTTCCATGACTAGGTCGACCACAGCTGGGATTTCAACTTCAGTCGGATGAGTGGAACTCTTAGGTTGCGGGGGCTCTTCTGTGAAGGGATCTTCCTGGACGGATGGTGTGTGAAGATGCTCCAAGAACACATTGCTGGGAATGGGCTCTCGCTTGGAACCTATCTTAGCCAGGTCATCTGCTGCCTGGTTCTTCAGTCGGGGAATATGGTGGAGCTCTAGACCTTCGAACTTCTTTTCTAACTTCCTTACTGCATTGCAATAGCCAGTCATTGCTGGGCTTCTGACATCCCACTCTTTCATCACTTGATTGACCACCAAATCTGAGTCGCCGTAGACCATTAGGCAACGGACGCCAAGTGAAATGGCCATTCGCAACCCGTATAGCAGTGCTTCATATTCAGCTTCATTGTTGGAGGAATCAAAGTGAATCTGAAGGACATAACTGAGCTTATCACCTCGCGAGGATACCAAAACTACTCCAGCACCAGACCCATTCAACATCTTGGATCCATCAAAAAACATAGTTCAATGTTCCGAGTGGACTTGAGTCGGTTGCTGTTGTTCAATCCACTCGACAAGAAAATCCGCTAGTGCCTGGGACTTGATTGCTTTCTTTGCCTCAAACTTGATATCCAATGGAGGGAGTTCAATCGCCCATTTTGCCACTCGACCAATTGCGTCTCTGTTGTTCAGAATTTCTGATAATGGAGCATCGCTGACGACTGTGATGGAGTGATCTGAGAAATAACGTGCCATCTTCTTCGAAGTCAAGTAAATTCCATATACAAGCTTCTGATAATGCGGATATCTCTGCTTGGACGGAGTTAAGACTTCAGAAATATAGTACACTGGGCGCTGAACTTTGTAGGCTTTACCTTCTTCTTCCCGCTCGGCCGTGAGTACTATACTGAAAACTTATCCAGTGGCTGCAATATAAAGTAGTAAAGGCTCTTTGCTGATTGGAGCAGCGAGCATTGGCTGGGTGGGAAGCAGGGTTTTGAGCTCTGCAAACGCTGCGTCAGCTTCAGGAGTCCACTCGAACTTGTCAGATTTATTCATCAGTCGGTAAAGAGGCAATGCCTTTTCACCGAGACGAGAGATGAATCGACTCAAGGTGGCCAAACAACCAGTAAGCTTCTGAACGTCGTGTATGTGCACATGGCTTTTCATTCGGAGTATTGCCCCGACCTTCTCTGGGTTAGCATCGATTCCATGATCGAAAACAAGGAAACCGAGCAACTTTCCGCCTGGAACTCCAAATGTACACTTTGACGTGTTAAGCTTGATATCATACCTTCTCAGGTTGGCAAATATTTCAGCGAGGTCAGTCAGCAGGTCGGAACCTTTTCGCGAATTAACCACGATGTCATCCATGTATGCTTCCACATTCCGACTGATTTGAGTGAGAAGGCACTTCTGAATCATACGCATGAATGTGGTGCCAGCATTTGTAAGTGCATCTAGTGCCACCCCTAGTTGGTTTTGGAGTATTGACGACAAACCTAGTTGAGGGACTAATGTGTTTGGGAGAATTGCAGGATAACACAGGTAGAAGTCCCTCATTGATTCGGTTTTCCTACCAGAGATGACCCCTAAAAATGTATGAAAACATTGAAGTCAGAGGTGGTATGTGAAAACATTCACATTGAAGACTATGATAAGAGAAGACATCGCGTGAAGACTATGGAGAGCGAAGACTTAGCAGTTTCGTCATTCTGTGTTTTTCTTTGTTGAGTCATAGGAACCACCGTACTGTTAAGTGGGGTCGAAGAGAACCAGTCAGAATGACTGAAGTGATGCTTAACCAAAATCCTATGTCTTTGAGTGAAGACTATGAGAGCAAATCTTGTCCAGAGTTGGATAAGTTAGATTTGCTTGTAGTCCAAGTAAAGTTGCCATGTGTGTTTGAAATCTGACCGTTGGAACACGTGTCAGTTCCTTAGTGACCAAGGGTCATTTCGGACAAACCAGGTCAGGTTGCCCAGTGGCTATAAATAGCCCACCCCCTACAACCATAAACGGCTGGCTGCTCAGAGTTAGAGTACGGCTTTTGTCGTTTGAGAGAGAATTCCTTGCGAGGATAAAGCCCCAAACACCCAGAGCTAAAGAGTGTTAGGCATCACTTAAGTCTTCCTGTCTGTGTGATCTGCAGAATTATTAGACTTGAGGACTGTGAATCCTCCAGCCGGTTAGGCGTCGCGTTCTGAGCATCCAAGATTCATTGTGGATCGCCGGTGAACGAAGTCTGTGAAGGTTTGGAAGTCTACCTTGAAGACTTACCAGAGTGATTGGGCGAGGTCTCTGTGACCTTAGCTCAAGGGGAATACGGTGAGGACTGGGTGTCCTGAGCTGCGTGTTCAGGACTAGGTGTCCGGGACTGTGTGTCCTCAGGTTTAAATACCTAGCCGCCCTAACCAGACGTACAGTTGTCACAGCAACTGGAACTGGTCCAACAAATCATTGTCTTCAACGAGTCACTGGTTTCATCCTTCCCTTCCCTTCACTTACTGTTGGTCCTTGTGAAGTCATTGTATGATTGCATTATCTTTTGTCTTCACTGAGTGACTGCTTGCTCTGATTGGCTTCACAATATCTTCCTACCTGATCTTTACTGCCTAGCTGCTATTAGTCATTGTGCTTTCACTTCATTGAATACTTGACTATGGTTTGCCTAGTGTAGTCTACCTTCCGCTGCATGGTAATAGGTTTATTTCTATCGTTTGTCTTCGAAACTTCCATGTTTTGAAGACTTTCATAAAAATCGCCTATTCAGCCCCCCTCTAGTTGATATAACGCACTTTCAGCATTCTTGAGACCAAAGGGCATGGTAACATAGCAAAAGCACCCGAACGGGGTGATGAAAGCTATTTTTATTTCATCGGGTCCATACGGTCGGATCTGATGGTACCCAGAATATGCGTCCAGAAAAGACAGTCGCTCACATCCCGCGGTCAAGTCAACTATTTGATCGATGCGAGGAAGAGGGAAGTGATCTTTCAGGCAGGCCTGATTGATATGCTTGAAATCGATACACATACGGAGTGAATCATCCTTCTTGGGAATCATAACTACATTGGCGAGCCACTCGAATTGGTAAATCTCTCGGATGAACTCAGCTGCCAGAAGCCGAGCCACTTCCTCGCCAATTGCCTTTCTTTTCTCCACGGCGGACCGTCAGAGATGTTCTTTGATAGGTCTTGCTTTTGGGTCGACTCGCAAATGGTGCTCGGCTAGTTCTCTGGGTACACCTGGCATGTCAGAAGGTTTCCATTCAAAGATGTCCCAGTTCTCACGGAGGAACTGGATGAGCGCTTCTTCCTATTTGCTGTCGAGTGTTGTTGATATGTGAGTCGGAGCAGCATTGGGATCAGCCGGGTGAATATGAACTGTCTTTGTTTCACCGGACGACTTAAATGCGGACTCTGAAGCAGGCTTCTTAGCTCTCAACAAATCACTCGGATCTGCTGTCTTCTTGTACTCCTCCATTTCTATTGCTGCCATCTGTTCATTGGCAATCTTCGAGCCCTTTTGAAAGCACTCTTCTGCCCGTTGCCGATTACCAGTGACTGTAATCATGCCCCTAGGGCCAGGCATCTTGAGCTTGAGATACACATAACATGGTCGAGCCATGAAACGGGCATACACAGTTCTGCCCAGGATAGCATGATAAGCACTCTGAAAATCCATGACTTCAAATGTCAACTTTTCCTTCCGGTAATTCTTTGAATCGCCGAAAGCCACATCAAGGGTGATCTGGCCAAGTGAATCGGCTTTCTTCCCAGGTATAACTCCGTGAAACCGCATGTTATTCTCACTTTGTTTGGACATCGGAATGCCCATCCCTCGGAGGGTCTCAGCATACAACATGTTCAATCCGCTGCCACCATCCATCAAAACTTTGGTCACTCGGGTGCCTCCCACGACCGGGTCGACCACCAACACTTGCCTCCCAGGGGTGGCAATGTGCGGTGGGTGATCTGACTGGTCGAATGTGATAGGAGTCTTTGACCATTTCAGATACGTCGGCGTTGCCGGAGCAACCATGTTTACTTCTCTGTTGATGACTTTTAGTCGACTTTTGCTTTCAACATCAGCAAAAATCACCAAAGTGGAATTGATATTGGGAAAACCATCATCATCTTCTTCCTTGTCCTCATCTTTATCAGATTCTTTCTCCTTCTCACTGGGTTGCTTTTCTCTAAACTGTTGTATAAGGACTCGGCACTGCGGAGTGGTATGCTTAGGATAGATGAGGTTTCCCTCCTCATCCTTCTTGATGTGAATGTGACATGGTAAATCCAACACGTCGTTCCCGGCTGCATCTTTCACCTTCTTAGGGGTCCAGGGCCCCTTAGGTTTTCCTTTAGTTTTTCCTTGGGTTGCGACTGCAACCTCTCCAGGTGCCGCAGGCTCTGCTTTGCGCTTTTGCTTCTGATTGGAATTACCTCCTCCGGTGTCCTGGTCGACTGGTTTACTCTTGCCACTGCGGAGTCGGTCTTCTTCTTCGCCATTGGCGTACCGAGTGGCTATCTCCATCATTCGAGTCAAAGACATGTCTCCTGTCCAACCAAATTTTAGGTTGAGCTCCCGGTACCGAACGCCCTCCTTGAAGGCGCAAACTGCTTGATGATGAGACACATTCTCTATAGTGTGGTGTAAAGTGGTCCACCTCTGGATGTAATCCCTCAAAGTTTCATTTAGCTTTTGCACGCAGTGTTGCAATTCTGTCAATCCTGCTAGCCGTTTGCACGTGCCCTCAAATGTCCTGACAAACACTCGGGCCAACTCTTCCCAACTGAAAATACTGCCTGGGGCCAACTGATTCAACCAAGCTCTAGCTGACCCTTCAAGCATCAGGGGGAGATGCTTCATGGCAACTTCATCATTTCCTCCACCGATCTGCACAGCCACTTGGTAATCTTCAAGTCAGGTGTCAGGCTTTGATTCACCAGTGAACTTATTGACCCCAGTCACCAACCTGAAGTTGGGAGGGATCTGAGCAGCCCTGATGGCTCTGCTAAAACACTCGGGACCAGATACATGCACGCTGCTTCCATTCGGGCGATCTCTGTCTTGCCCTTCCCATTGTGCTCGATTCCTATCCACTAGACCATGCACCAAAATGGACCTTGCATCAAACCCTGGCTCTCTTGGGTCGACCGGCCTTCTCCGATCTTCGCTGTACGGGCGCCTATCATCATAATGCCGGGACACGTATGATTCGCCCCTCGGAGGGGGTGTAGGCACTCGACGGCAGTCATCGCGGTCGAGCCGACGATCTTGCTGCTCATGGTTCCGACCCAAATACTGCCCTTAACGATGTCCACGTCCCTCACGCCGTGGAGGCGATCTCGGGTCGTGAGCCGACTGAACGGTATGAGCCACCACAAATCTGCTATGGATCCTGTTGCGCGACTGAGAAACTGCAGTGTTCTGCTCTCCCGCTGCTCGGAGCAGCGCTCTGATCTGCATTAAACCTCTACCAGCTTTTGACTGGGACGGCTGAATGGATTCTGCTATACAAGCCGCAGCAGTAAGATTCTGAATCGGAGTGCGGTATACCTGTGATTCCGGTGGAAACAACTGCCGATGCCGTCGACTGGACTTAGGAACTTGTCATCGAGCGCGGTCGTCGAGTGCACGCTGAAGGTTCTCAAGTCGGGTGCCCTCAGCCAAAGTGGCCAAGCGCGCCGTCTCCAAGGCCCGAGCCTCAGAGGACCCGCCCACAACGGGCGTGCGGAGGGCCTCCGTATTGCGGCGGTGAAGTTCTTCCCTCTACTGAGAAGAGAGATTTTCGAGGTGGTACTCTTCGTGAACGCATGACGGATCGCCGCCGCCGTCGTCGCCGCCATTGCGACGCATGCCAGACAGGCTACGAGGTGTATCGACCATCAAGACCTCTGCCGCAGGGTTGCTGCTGTCGCACTCGGACAGGGTCTTGACGGAGCCAGTCGATAGGTCGAACATGCCGTAGAGAGATTCATCGGGCTCGATTGCCACGACTTGAGGGGTGGCCGACTGGCGCGCCACCGCGTGCTTCACCCACCGCTGAAGCCGTGACCAACCGGATCACTTGTGACGACGAGCGGAGGGGAGTGAAGATGCGGATGGGGCCGACCGATACTGAGTCTATGGTTGCCGCAGAAGGACGCCGTGAACGCACGTGCGAAAGTGGGTCGCCCCACGGATGGGGAGCGCCTCGACGTCGAGAGGAGCCTCCTGAAGCCAAGCGAAGTCGTCGGCGATGAAGACGAGCGCGCCAAGATGGATCTCATGGCCCTCCGCCAAACCTCCGCCGAAAACCATGATGAAAGGACTCGGAGAAATTGCAACCTCGCCGGAAAGTCGCTAAGACACCTGCCCCAGGGTGGGCGCCAACTGTCGTGGTTCTAAGTCTGACAGTGAAGTAGGGGGTAGGAATGTAGAGGCAAGATCCTAGCTACAGTGAGATTGTGCACGCAAGATGTATGAGTTCAGGCCCTTCGCGGTGGAAGTAATAGCCCTACGCCTCGGTGCCCAGAGGCTCGGTCGATTGGATTATGCGTGAAGTTACAGGGGGTGCGAACCCTTGTGCCAGAGGAGGGGAGTGGCTTATATAGAGTGCGCCAGGACCCCAGCCCGCCCACATTACAAGAGTTCAATGTACATAAAGAAGGGACGTTACTGGTAACGTCAACATTAAAGTGATATAAATGACCCTTAAGACAACAGAGTGAATGCCCGACCGTTGCCATCCTGAGTGGCCTTTGATCTTCTGCGCTCCGAGTGGTTTGTGGTGTGGTCGAATGATTATATTATGGTCGAATGAAATTGGGTTATCCGAGTGGAACTCATTGTAACACCCTCGATGCGACTATAGCTCCCACGTGTCGAGGCACGACTTAGAGACATAATCGCATTGAAGGCATATGTCGCAAGTTAGGCAATCTTCACAACATCCCATGTAATATAAATAATAAAGGGGGGATAACATAGTTGGCTTACAATCGCCACGTCAATCAAGTACATAAATAACATTACATCATCCAAACACTCATGGCCCGACTACGGCGCCAAAATAAAAGAGAACCCAACATGGACAACGGTCCCAATCACCCCCAACTGGGCACCACTACTGATCATCGGGAAAGGAAACATAGTAACGTTGAGAGTCTTCGTCGAACTCCCACTTGAGCTCATACGCGTCTCCTGGAGCGGAATCATCAGGCCCTGCATCTGGTGTAATAGTAATCTGTGAGCCACAGAGACTCAGCAATCTCGCACCCTCGCGATCAAGACTATTTAAGCTTATAGGTAAGGCAAGGTAAATATATGTGGAGCTGCAGCAAGCGACTAGCATATATGGTGGCTAACTTATACGCAAAAGAGAGCGAGAAGAGGGGGCAAAGCGCGAGCGAGAAACTAGAGAACCATCACTGCGCAAACATTACTCCAACACCGTGTCCACTTCCCGGACTCCGCCGAGAAGAGGCCATCACGGTAACACACTCAGTTGATTCATTTTAATTAATTAAGGTTCAAGTTATCTACAACCGGACATTAACAAATTCCCATCTGCCCATAACCGCGGGCACGGCTTTCGAAAGTTCAAATCCCTGCAGGGGAGTCCCAACTTAGCCCATGACAAGCTCTCATGGTCAACGAAGGAATAGACCTCCTCCCAGACATTCCGATCAGACTCGGTATCTCGTAATTCAAGACACTTTGACAGGTTAAAACAAATCCAGCAACACTGCCCGAATGTGCCGACAAATCCCGATAGGAGCTGCACATATCTCTTTCTCAGGGCACACTCAGATGAGCAAGACGTCGGGTAGGCCAGCCCAGAGTTGCCCCTGGTAGCCCCGGACATCGCTCGGTTGGACCAACACTCAGAGGAGCACTGGCCCGGGGGGGTTAAAATAAGATGACCCTTGAGTCTGCAGAACCCAAGGGAAAGAAAAGGCTAGGTGGCAAATGGTAAAACCAATGTTGGGCATTGCTGGAAAAGCTTTAATCAAGGCGAAATATCAAGGGGTTCCCATTATAACCCAACCGCGTAAGGAACGCAAAATCCGGGAACATAACACCGATATGACGGAAACTAGGGCGGCAAGAGTGGAACAAAACACTAGGCGAGAGGCCGAGCCTTCCACCCTTTACCAAGTATATAGATGCATTAAGATAACATAGGCAATATAATGATATCCCAACAAGTAAATAAATGTCCAACAAGGAACAGCCTCCAATCTTCACCTGCAACTAGCAATGCTATAAGAGGGGCTGAGCAAAGCGGTAACATAGCCAATCAACGGTTTGCTAGGACAAGGTGGGTTAGAAGGTTTGACATGGCAATTTGGGAGGCTTGAAATCAAGTGGTAGGCATCTTAGCATTGTCATAGCAA
The DNA here is from genome assembly GCF_003073215.2 of Triticum urartu. Lineage (NCBI taxonomy): Eukaryota > Viridiplantae > Streptophyta > Magnoliopsida > Poales > Poaceae > Triticum > Triticum urartu. Next base: position 223,660,881 of record NC_053024.1, on the reverse strand, counting down.
AAGAGCGAGCAAACTAGCATAGCAAAGATAGTAGTGATTTCGAGGGTATGATCATCTTGCCTGCACAGTTGTTAGAGTTGACTGGATCCTCGAAAGCAAACTCACCGGGCTCCTCGTTAGGGAACTCATCTCCCGGCTCTAACCAAACAAGATAAACAAGCAAACAAGGATGCAATCAACCACGTGCAAGCCCAAGCAATATGATGCAATGATGATATGCTATGCGGAATGCGATGCGGGATGCAAAATGCAAGATATGACAGGAAATGCATGAACCTGGCCTCAACTTGGAAATCCAAGTGTACCACTGGAAAGATGAGATGAAATCGCTTGAAAATGATATAAAGAACACCGGAATCGGAGTTACGGTTTGGAAATGGCAAGCGAAACAAAAATGACACCGGTCTGCGATTTACCGCAAGTAGCCATCTAAATGCAATGAGATGAACATGCTACAGCACCCAATCATGACAACAAAATACATGGAAGGGATGCATACAAGATGCTTAACAAAATTCTAGCACTGAGGTACGGCCAATTAATCCATTAACAGGTTCAAACAAGCATGACAAAAATGCAAATGGCAAACAGATCTCAGACTTAGTGAAATTAACACTTGTCTGGAATTTCAGATCAAGTAGCCCTCTTCGGAGCAACAAAACTACATGCTACATGATCTGAACATGGAAAATTAAAGCATGGCATGGAGCTACTCAAAGAGCTTAACAAAAGTCCCTTAGTGACCTTGAGCCAAAAAGGACCAGAAAATACAATTGCAAGCATGTGAACATAGCAAAAACATAATCAGTTTTCAGACTTAGTGAAAACTGACACACGCTGAAATATAACTCAAGTAGGCATGTTTACTAGCTCGATGCAATCACTGCGGTGCAAGTCATGGCAAGACAAGCATACATCCATTAAGAAGGCACAAAATTCAAGCTAGACATGGCAAGAACAATAGCATAGCATGCACGGATCAACTACAACATCTCCGGCAAAATTGCAAACAAGTTGACAATCTGCCCAGATTCACAAAGTAGCGAAAGTAGAGCTCGATTGACTCAAGCTAGGGTGCTCCAAAATTGCAAACAAAGACATTGATGGATAGAGCACTACAATATAACAAAACATCCTTACTGATCATCCTCAAAAGAGGTACGGATCACTAGGAAACAACTATGAACATATGGCATCATGAGATAAGATCCAGGACTTAGTGGAATTGCTAAGTCCCTGAAAACAGAATTAGCAAGTGCACCACTTTGCAAGCTTGCACTAGTCACCACACACATCACAAAAATACATGGGTTGCACCTATGGAAAGATGACAAAACCCTTAACAAAACACATGTAGACTGCACAGGGCATATCATGCACACATAACCATGGCAAAAATGACAAAAGTGCTAAACGGAGTAGCAGATCTGACAATTAACTCAAGTAGCCCTCTTCTAACAGCATTTCAGGGCATCAAGATGAACTCAAATGAAAATGATGCAATGGAATGAAATGATGTACTCTCTGAGATGAACATTTTGATATGCTATATGCATGAATCGGAGCTACGGATGCAAAGTTACGGGGCCACGAACAGAGGCACTTGGATCTGCAATTTCTGGGACTTAGAAGAAATTTTTACCCCGAGATCTAGGGTTTCACGGAACCCAAGGCGGCGGCGGAACACTGTTCACGGCGGGGACGAGGGCGGCGGCCGGCGAGGGCGAGGTCGCCGGTGGCCGGGGCCCGCGGTGGCCGGAGCTGGGGCCGGCCGGGGCTAGCTAGGCGGCGGCGAGCGGCTCCGGGTGGCGAGGAAAGAGGCGGCGGGGTCGGCGGGGTCCGGCCGGCGTCGCGGTGGCACGTGGCGGCTCCGGTCGCCGGAAGGAGGCGGCGGCGGCGGAGCGAACGAGGCGGCGGGGGCCAGCCCTGGGCTTCCCGGGCCCGGGTGGAGTTCGGCGGCGATGTGGTGCGCCCGCGCCACGTGGCGCTCCCCGTTGGCGGCGGCGATCTGTTCGGGGAAGGTCGGACGTGTCCGGCTCGACGGAGACGATTTTTAGGGTTTCGGGGGAAGGAGGAGATCCGAAAATCGGGGGGTGTTTATATAGGCCTAGAGGGAGCTAGGAGAGTCCAAATGAGGTGCGGTTTTCGGCCACGCGATCGTGATCGAACGATCTAGATGATGGAGAAGACTTAGGTGGGTTTTGGGACAAATTGGAGGGGTGTTGGGCTGCAACACACACGAGGCCTTTTCGGTCCCTCGGTTAACCATTGGAGTATCAAACGAAGTCCAAATGATATGAAACTTGACAGGCGGTCTACCGGTAGTAAACCAAGGCCGCTTGGCAAGTCTCGGTCCAATCCGGAAATGTTTAATCCCCACACACGAAAGAAAGCTAGAAATGACCACCGGAGGAGAACGAAGCGTCGGAATGCAAAACGAACAACGGGGAAAATGCTCGAATGCATGAGATGAACACGTATGCAAATGCAATGCACATGATGACATGATATGAGATGCATGACAACGACAACCACACACAAAGACAAAGACCCGAACCCGAGAAAACAAAATAACTTAAAGCCGAAAACGGCAAGAGTTGGAGTACAAATTGGGAAAGTTACATTCGGGGTGTTACAACACTCCACCACTACGAAAGGATCTCGTCCCGAGATCTAGGACTGAAAGAACGCCGGGTACTCAGAACGGAGGTGATCCTCGCGTTCCCAGGTAGCTTCACGGTCGGAATGGTGTGACCACTTGACTTTGAGAAATTTGATTGACTTATTGCGAGTCTTGCGTTCAGTCTCTTCAAGAATAGCAACTGGGTGCTCACGATAGGAGAGATCTTCTTGGAGCTCAATGTCCTCGAAGTTGACGGTGCGGTCAGGAGTCTTGAAGCACTTTCAGAGCTGAGAGACATGGAACACGTCATGAACATTTGCAAAGTTTGAAGGAAGCTCGAGTTGATAGGCGAGATCGCCTCTCTTGCTGACAATCTTGAAAGGTCCCATGTATCTAGGGGCAAGCTTCCCTTTGATACGAAGCGATGAGTATCTTTCATAGGAGAGACGCGGAGGTAAACATGATCTCTGATCTCGAAAGCCAAATCACGGTGCTTACTATCATAGTTGCTCTTCTGACGGGATTGGGCTGCTTTGAGGTTATCACGAATGACTTTGCACATTTCCTCTGCCTCTGTGATTAAGTCATTACCCAAAAGCTGGCGTTCACCGGTTTCAGACCAGTTGAGAGGGGTACGACACTTCCTGCCATACAAAAATTCAAATGGGGCCTTGCCCGAACTTGCTTGAAAACTGTTGTTATAGGAGAATTCAGCATAAGGAAGACAATCCTCCCACTTCATGCCGAAGGAGATCACACAAGCCCTGAGCATATCTTCAAGAATCTGGTTGACACGCTCGACTTGACCGCTAGTTTGAGGATGGAAAGCTGTGCTGAAACGGATGTTCGTGCCCATGGCCTTCTGAAAAGAATCCCAAAACTTCGAGGTGAAAATGTTGCCACGGTCTGAAGAGATCACTTGTGGAATACCATGCAGAGAGACAATACGAGAGGTGTAGAGTTCTGCCAATTGAGCTGCAGTGATCGACTCTTTGATAGGCAGAAAGTGAGCCACTTTGGTGAGTTTGTCGATGACAACGAATATAGCATCATTGCCACGCTTGGACTTTGGAAACCCAGTCACGAAGTCCATTTCAATGTGGTCAAACTTCCATTCTGGAATGGCAAGAGGTTGGAGGAGACCATCTGGCCTTTGGTGTTTTGCCTTCACTCTTCTGCAGACATCACATTCATTCACGAATTGAGCAATCTCATGCTTCATTCGAGTCCACCAATAAGCTTGCTTGAGGTCCTGATACATCTTCGTGCTCCCAGGGTGGATGGAGAGGAGAGAATTGTGAGCCTCGTTCAAGATCACTTTGCGGAGGTCACCTTTGGGTACCACAATACGATCCTCGAAGAAGAGAGTGTCCTTGTCATCAAGGCGGTAGCACTTGTACTTGGACTGACTCTTGGCAATCCCAATTTTCACCTTTTTCACCATAGCATCAAGAAGCTGGGCTTGGCGAATCTGGTCTTCTAAGGTAGGAGAGACTTGAAGGTTGGCGAGGAAACCTTGAGGAACAACTTGCAGATTAAGTTTGCAGAAAGCTTCACAAAGCTCGAGTTGATAAGGCTTGAGAATAAGACTGTTGCAGTAGGCTTTCCTGCTCAAAGTGTCAGCAATCACATTGGCCTTGCCTGGAGTATACTCAATACTCGGATTATATTCTTGAATCATTTCGACCCATCGAGTCGGCCTGAGGTTGAGATTAGGCTGAGTGAAGATGTACTTGAGACTCTTGTGATCAGTGAAGATGTCCACTTTTCTTCCCAATAGAAGATGTCTCCAAGTCAAAAGAGCATGCACAACTGCCGCCAACTCGAGATCATGAGTGGGGTAGTTCTTCTCATTAGGCTTCAACTGGCGAGATGTATAAGCAACAACTTTCTTCTCTTGCATCAATATTGCGCCAAGACCTTGGAGAGAGGCATCACAAAAGACCTCGTACGGCTTGGATTCATCAGGCGGAGTCAGAACTGGAGCAGTGATCAATTTCTCTTTCAAAGTGTTGAAAGCAATGTCACACTCCGGAGACCAAACATACTTGACGTGCTTCTGGAGAAGATTAGAGAGAGGCTTCGCGATCTTAGAAAAGTTTTCAACAAATCTTCGGCAATAGCTTGCGAGACCGAGAAAACTGCGGAGTTGCTTCACGTTCTGAGGAGGTTCCCAATTCACAATTGCAGACACCTTCTCAGGATTCACAGCAATGCCCTTGGCAGAGATGATATGACCAAGATAAAGAACCTCATCGAGCCAAAATTCACACTTGGAGAACTTGGCGTAGAACTGATGTTCCCTGAGCTTATGAAGAACCAAACGCAAGTGCTTGGCATGATCTTCCTTGTTCTTCGAGAAAACCAAAATGTCGTCGAGATAGACCAAAACGAAGTCATTGGTGTAGGCATTGAAGATGAAGTTCATCATGCGAGAGAACGTCGGAGGAGCGTTGACGAGACCAAAGACATGACAGTGTATTCATATGAACCAAAGCTTGTCCTGAAAGCCGTCTTGGGAATATCTTGCTCACGAATTCGAATCTGATGATAGCCCATACGGAGATCAAGCTTGGACAATACTTGCGCACCTTTGAGTTGTTCGAACAGCTCATTGATGTTGGGAAGTGGGTATTTGTTCTTTATGGTCTTCTTGTTTACTGGACGGTTATCAACACAAAGTCAGTCCGTTCCATCCTTCTTCTTCACAAGAAGAACACCACAACCCCACGGAGAAGAACTAGGCCGGATGAGACCCATTTTCTCTTGAATATCGAGTTGCTTCTTCAGCTCCTTCAACTCTTCAGGTCCGAGCTTGTAAGGACGTTTGCACACAGGTTCCGTGCCAGGCTCAAGATCAATAACGAATTCAACTGGCCGGTGCGGAGGCATTCCTGGGAGCTCTTCTGGAAAAACGTCTTGATATTCGCAAACGACTGGGATTTGCGAGATGGCATCGAGTTCACCCTTCTCATTGAGAGAAAACAGACGAATAGTATTATCTCGAGCGGCAAAGACAATTACATCCTCAGACGAATGAGTCAATTGAATCTGTCTGGTTGCACAATCAAGCTGAGCCTTGTGCTTAGTAAGCCAATCCATTTCGAGAATAAGATCAATATCTGAGTTACCAAGCACCATAGGAGAAGAAAGAAACTTGTAGTCGCCCAATGTGATAGTAACATCCGGAGCCATCATTTTGGTGTTCATGAACAAACCCGGAGAGAGACCGCTATCGGCTTAGGCAAATCAATAGTATGCACATCATGCATGGATGCAAAAGGCTTCGATAAAAACGATAAAGATGCACCAGTGTCAAAAAGAACTCTTGCGGGAATGTCATTAACAGGAAGGTTACCCATGATCACATCTGGTGAGTCCTCTGCCTGAGCTGCATTCAGCAAGTTGACCTTGGCGGACTTGGGGTTATGCTTGACCACAGCTGTACTTGCCGATCTGACAGGAGGAGGAGGAAGACGCCTCTGGTTGAAACACTTGTTGGCATAGTGACCCTTCTGTTGGCACTTGTTGCACGTGACCTCTGAAAGCGGACGGTGATATGGAGCACTCGATCTTGGAGCTTGAGACGAAGTCTTGTTCTGAAAGCCAGGGTTGGGTGGGTGGGAAGAACCACTGCCACCTTTGCTCTTCTGCTGATATGGCTGACGGGACGGAGGAGGAGGAAGCCAATACTTCTGCTGCTTGGCCACTTGAGTAGAGGAAGAAGGAGTAACATCTCTGACTTGCTTCTTGGAAGCATCACACCTCAACTGAGCAGCCTCTTGCTTCAGTGCCATGTTGTAGAACTCATCGTATCTCAAGGGCTCAAAGAGGACAAGAGCTAGCTGAATTTCTTCTCTGAGACCACCCCTGAACTGGTATATCATGCTCTTCTCATCAGGGACGTCCTGCTTGGCAAAGCGGGCGAGCTTCTGGAACAACTTGTTGTAGTCATAGACAGACAAAGAGCCTTGCTTCAGATTGCGGAATTTCTCACGCTTGCTTTCAACCACGCTCTGGGGAATATGATGAGCTCGGAAGTCTCGACGGAAATCATCCCAAGTGATAACACGTCCACCTCTGGAGTCCTTGTACTGCTGGAACCACTCTGCAGCTTGATCTTTGAGTTGGAAGGAAGCGAACTTAACAAAGTCCTCAGGCCTGACGTTACTGCACTCGAAATGCTTACACAGATCCACAAGCCAATCGTCAGCATCGGTTGCCTCAACACAATTGCTGAAAGTCTTTGGCCCGTTAGCAAGGAACTGGTTGAGTGTAGCAAAGTGATTCTGATTGCTGCCTTGATTCCCTTGGTTGCCTTGATTGCGCTCTTGGAGAATTTGCATGATCAACTATGTGTTTGCATTGGTTGCGGCCATCACAGCTTGCCATGCCTCCGGAGGAGGTGGAGGTGGTGGCAGATCAGGATTCGGAGTTGTGCGCGTTGGAGGAGCCATCCTGAAGAGGTTGACCACCATTAGCACATTGACAGACAATATTGAAGCTGAATCCAACGGAAAGAAAATTGCAACATATAGTCTTCACATCCGAACAAAATGAACGAATGCATTCCTCTTGAAATGGTCACATATCCATAAATTGAGAAGCCACGTAGAATTAAGGTAGAGAAATAAATCAACAAGGTACGGATCAAGAACGAATAATCGGTAAGAAATCCCAATCTCAAACAAATATCCGTGGAAGAAGAACTAGAGCTACTAGAATTCCCACCTATGAAACTCCCGAACCTTTCCGGTTATGCAATCAGGTGTTGGGGATACAGGGGAAGCATAATATCTCACCCAAACTAGCAAATCCTACATCCAGCTGTATCCATCCTTCAACACATAACCAAGAAACCTTCGGAAACCATCTACCTCAACCTTTCAAAAGCATCCGTTATACAAGTTATGGCGATACTCCCGAACTCCCGCCCCAGTACTGGGTGGCGTCGAGGTTATCTCACCAACGAACTGCATAAAAGAGATTTTCGATGTCGGCGTACTAGACTCAGGTATTCCAGAACTGCAACGATAAAATTATGATGACAACACCTCAGAGCTCAACTCCCAGGGACACTTCCACTAAACCCCTGACAGGAGGCACCAAGACAATGTTCTCATCATAAAACCATCGGAACGATTCCAAGATACCCGCGTGATCCTAAAATATTTTTTAGTGAAATTTGAGAAGAGAAGAGTCAAAACTCTACGTCAGGATGCCTTACCAGAGCGATGAGGAGACTGGGAAGTAAAAAGAATTCCTAAACTCTCCGATATATAATTCCTAAATGACTCAAAACATTTTTCTAGACGCAACTCGGCCGCTAAAAACGATCAAGCAATGGGGCTCCTAAGGTCGGGGAAGGCTCTGATTACCAACTTGTTACACCCTCGATGTGACTATAGCTCCCACGTGTCGAGGCACGACTTAGAGACATAATCGCATTGAAGGCATATGTCCCAAGTTAGGCAATCTTCACAACATCCCATGTAATATAAATAATAAAGGGGGGATAACATAGTTGGCTTACAATCGCCACGTCAATCAAGTACATAAATAACATTACATCATCCAAACACTCATGGCCTGACTACGGCGCCAAAATAAAAGAGAACCCAACACGCGACAACGGTCCCAATCACCCCCAACTGGGCACCACTACTGATCATCGGGAAAGGAAACATAGTAACGTTGAGAGTCTTCGTCGAACTCCCACTTGAGCTCATACGCGTCTCCTGGAGCGGAATCATCAGGCCCTGCATCTGGTGTAATAGTAATCTGTGAGCCACAGAGACTCAGCAATCTCGCACCCTCGCGATCAAGACTATTTAAGCTTATAGGTAAGGCAAGGTAAATATATGTGGAGCTGCAACAAGCGACTAGCATATATGGTGGCTAACTTATACGCAAAAGAGAGCGAGAAGAGGGGGCAAAGCGCGAGCGAGAAACTAGAGAACCATCTACGCAAACATTACTCCAACACCGTGTCCACTTCCCGGACTCCGCCGAGAAGAGGCCATCACGGTAACACACTCAGTTGATTCATTTTAATTAAATTAAGGTTCAAGTTATCTACAACCGGACATTAACAAATTTCCATCTTCCCATAACCGCGGGCACGGCTTTCGAAAGTTCAAATCCCTGCAGGGGAGTCCCAACTTAGCCCATGACAAGCTCTCACGGTCAACGAAGGAATAGACCTCCTCCCAAGACGTTCCGATCAGACTCGGTATCTCGGTAATTCAAGACACTTTGACAGATTAAAACAAGACCAGCAACACCGCCCGAATGTGCCGACAAATCCCGATAGGAGCTGCACATATCTCGTTCTCAGGGCACACTCAGATGAGCAAGACGTCGGGTAGGCCAGCCCAGAGTTGCCCCTGGTAGCCCCGGACATCGCTCGGTTGGACCAACACTCAGAGGAGCACTGGCCCGGGGGGGTTAAAATAAGATGACCCTTGAGTCTGCAGAACCCAAGGGAAAGAAAAGGCTAGGTGGAAAATGGTAAGACCAATGTTGGGGATTGCTGGAAAAGCTTTAATCAAGGCAAACTATCAAGGGGTTCCCATTATAACCCAACCGCGTAAGGGACGCAAAATCCGGGAACATAACACCGATATGACGGAAACTAGGGCGGCAAGAGTGGAACAAAACACTAGGCGAGAGGCCGAGCCTTCCACCCTTTACCAAGTATATAGATGCATTAAGATAACATAGCAATATAATGATATCCCAACAAGTAAATAAATGTTCCAACAAGGAACAGCCTCCAATCTTCACCTGCAACTAGCAATGCTATAAGAGGGGCTGAGCAAAGCGGTAACATAGCCAATCAACGGTTTGCTAGGACAAGGTGGGTTAGAAGGTTTGACATGGCAATTTGGGAGGCTTGAAATCAAGTGGTAGGCATCTTAGCATTGTCATAGCAAAAGAGCGAGCAAACTAGCATAGCAAAGATAGTAGTGATTTCGAGGGTATGATCATCTTGCCTGCACAGTTGTCAGAGTTGACTGGATCCTCAAAAGCAAACTCAACGAGCTCCTCGTTAGCGAACTCATCTCCCGGCTCTACCCAAACAAGATAAACAATCAAACAAGGATGCAATCAACCATGTGCAAGCCCAAGCAATATGATGCAATGATGATATGCTATGCGGAATGCGATGCGGGATGCAAAATGCAAGATATGACAGGAAATGCATGAACCTGGCCTCAACTTGGAAATCCAAGTGTACCACTGGAAAGATGAGATGAAATTGCTTGAAAACGATATAAAGAACACCGGAATCGGAGTTACGGTTTGGAAATGGCAAGCGAAACAAAAATGACACCGGTCTGCGATTTACCGCAAGTAGCCATCTAAATGCAATGAGATGAACATGCTACAGCACCCAATCATGACAACAAAATACATGGAAGGTATGCATACAAGATGCTTAACAAAAGTCTAGCACTGAGGTACGGCCAATTAATCCATTAACAGGTTCAAACAAGCATGGCAAAAATGCAAATGGCAAACAGATCTCAGACTTAGTGAAATTAACACTTGTCTGGAATTTCAGATCAAGTAGCCCTCTTCGGAGCAACAAAACTACATGCTACAGGATCTGAATATGGAAAATTAAAGCATGGCATGGAGCTACTAAAAGAGCTTAACAAAAGTCCCTTAGTGACCTTGAGCCAAAAAGGACCAGAAAATACAATTGCAAGCATGTGAACATAGCAAAAACATAATCAGTTTTCAGACTTAGTGAAAACTGACACACGCTGAAATATAACTCAAGTAGGCATGTTTACTAGCTCGATGCACTCACTGCGGTGCAAGTCATGGCAAGACAAGCATACATCCATTAAGAAGGCACAAAATTCAAGCTAGACATGGCAAGAACAATAGCATAGCATGCACGGATCAACTACAACATCTCCGGCGAAATTGCAAACAAGTTGACAATCTGCCCAGATTCACAAAGTAGCAAAAGTAGAGCTCGATTGACTCAAGCTAGGTTGCTCCAAAATTGCAAAAAAAGACATGGATGGATAGAGCACTACAATATTAACAAAACATCCTTACTGATCATCCCCAAAAGAGGTACGGATCACTAGGAAACAACATGAACATATGGCATCATGAGCTAAACAGATCCAGGACTTAGTGGAATTGCTAAGTCCCTGAAAGCAGAATTAGCAAGTGCACCACTTTGCAAGCTTGCACTAGTCACCACACACATCACAAAAATACATGGGTTGTACCTATGGAAAGATGACAAAACCCTTAACAAAACACATGTAGAGCAACAGGGCATATCATGCACACATTAACCATGGCAAAAATGACAAAAGTGCTAAACGGAGTAGCAGATCTGACAATTAACTCAAGTAGCCCTCTTCTAGCAGCATTTCAGGCATCAAGATGAACTCAAATGAAAATGATGCAATGGAATGAAATGATGTACTCTCTGAGATGAACATTTTTATATGCTATATGCATGAATCGGAGCTACGGATGCAAAGTTACGGGGCCACGAACAGAGGCACTTGGATCTGCAATTTCTGGGACTTAGAAGAAATTTTTACCCCGAGATCTAGGGTTTCACGGAACCCAAGGCGGCGGCGGAACACTGTTCACGGCGGGGATGAGGGCGGCGGCCGGCGAGGGCGAGGTCGCCGGTGGCCGGGGCCCGCGGTGGCCGGAGCTGGGGCCGGCCGGGGCTAGCTAGGCGGCGGCGAGCGGCTCCGGGTGGCGAGGAAAGAGGCGGCGGGGTCGGCGGGGTCCGGCCGGCGTCGCGGTGGCACGCGGCGGCTCCGGTCGCCGGAAGGAGGCGGCGGCGGCGGAGCGAACGAGGCGGCGGGGGCCGGGCGCGGGGAGGAGGACGACCCGGGCGGCGGCAGCGGATGGGCCCACGGGGGCCAGCCTTGGGCTTCCCGGGCCCGGGTGGAGTTCGGCGGCGATGTGGGGCGCCCGCTCCACGTGGCGCGCCCCGGTTGGCGGCGGCGATCTGTCTGGGGAAGGTCGGACATGTCCGGCTCGACGAAGACGATTTTTAGGGTTTCGGGGGAAGAAGGAGATCCGAAAATCGGGGGGGGGGTGTTTAAATAGGCCTAGAGGGAGCTAGGAGAGTCCAAATGAGGTGCGGTTTTCGGCCACGCGATCGTGATCGAACGATCTAGATGATGGAGAAGACTTAGGTGGGTGTTGGGACAAATTGGAGGGGTGTTGGGCTGCAACACACATGAGGCCTTTTCGGTCCCTCGGTTAACCATTGGAGTATCAAACGAAGTCCAAATGATACGAAACTTGACAGGCGGTCTACCGGTAGTAAACCAAGGCCGCTTGGTAAGTCTCCGTCCAATCCGGAAATGTTTAATCCCCACACACGAAAGAAAGCTAGAAATGACCACCGGAGGAGAACGAAGCGCCGGAATGCAAAACGGACAACGGGGAAAATGCTCGAATGCATGAGATGAACACGTATGTAGATGCAATGCACATGATGACATGATATGAGATGCATGACAACGACAACAACACACGGAGACAAAACCCGAACCCGAGGAAATAAATATAACTTAACGCCGGAAACGGCAAGAGTTGGAGTACAAATTGGGAAAGTTACATCCGGGGTGTTACACTCATGGTCGAGTGGATTGCACCTTGAAGTAAATTCCAGTTGGTAGAATCTATTGTCCTTTGGATGTCTTTGACTATAGGGAGTGTCCTTAGGGAGGGTGCTTAGATCAGGTCTATTTCCCTACCCCAGGTACACGGCACCGTCAGGTAGGGCACGCCCCCACCCTCGTGGACGACCCGGGACTCTTCTGGCCCAACTCTTTTACTCTGGGGGCTTCTTTTGGTCCATAAAAAATCATCAAAAATTGGCACGTCAATGGACTCCGTTTGGTATTCCTTTTTTGGAAAACTAAAAAACAAGGAAAAACAAAAACTGGCACTATGCTCTAGGTTAATAGGTTAGTCCCAAAAATCATATAAAATAGCATATAAATGCATATAAAACATCCTAGATGGATAATATAATAGCATGGAACAATTAAAAATTATAGATACGTTGGAGACGTATCAGCATCCCCAAGCTTAATTCCTGCTCGTCCTCGAGTAGGTAAATGATAAAAAAGCAGAATTTTTGATGTGGAATGCTACCTAACATATTCATCAGTGTAATCTTCTCTATTGTGGCAAGAATATTCAGATCCATAAGATTCAAGAAAAAAGTTTAATATTGACATAAAAACAATAATACTTCAAGCATACTAACCAAGCAATCATGTCTTCTCAAAATAACATGGCCAAAGAAAGCTATCCCTACAAAATCATATAGTCTGGCTATGCTCTATCTTCATCACACAAAATATTTAAATAATGCACAACCCCGATGACAAGCCAAGTAATTGTTTCATACTTTTGATGTTCTCAAAAATTTTCAATCTTCACGCAATACATGAGCGTGAGCCATGGACATAACACTATAGGTGGAATAGAATGGTGGTTGTGGAGAAGACAAAAAGTAGAAGATAGTCTCACATCAACTAGGCGTATCAGCGGGCTATGGAGATGCCCATCAATAGATATCAATGCGAGTGAGTAGGGATTGCCATGCAACGGATGCACTAGAGCTATAAGTGTATGAAAGCTCAAAAGGAAACTAAGTGGGTGTGCATCCAACTCGCTTGCTCACGAAGACCTAGGGCATTTTGAGGAATCCCATCATTGTAATATACAAGCCAAGTTCTATAACAAAAGATTCCCACTAGTATATGAAAGTGACAACATAGGAGACTCTCTATCATGAAGATCATGGTGCTACTTTGAAGCACAAGTGTGGTAAAAGGATGGTAGCATTACCCCTTCTCTCTTTTTCTCTCATTTTTTGTTTTTTTGGACCTTCCCTTTTTTATGGCCTCTTTTTTCTCCTTTTTTTATTTTTCGTCCGGAGTCTCATCCCGACTTGTGGGGGAATCATAGTCTCCATCATCCTTTCCTCACATGGGGCAATGCTCTAATAATGATGATCATCACACTTTTATTTACTTACAACTCAAAAATTACAACTCGATAATTAGAACAAAATATGACTCTATGTGAATGCCTCCAGCGGTGTATCGGGATGTGCAATGATTCAAGAGTGACATGTATGAAATTATGAACGGTGGCCTTGCCACAAATATGATGTTAACTACATGATCATGCAAAGCAATATGACAATGATGAAGCATGTCATAATAAATGGAACGGTGGAAAGTTGCATGGCAATATATCTCAGAATGGCTATGGAAGTGCCATAATAGGTAGATATGGTGGCTATTTTGAGGAAGCTAAATGGTGGGTTTATGGTACCGGCGAAAGCCACGCGGTACTAGATAGGCTAGCAATGGTGGAAGGGTGAGAGTGCGTATAATCCATGGACTCAGCATTAGTCATAAAGAACTCACATACTTATTGCAAAAATCTATTAGTTATCAAAAAAGTACTACGCGCATGCTCATAGGGGGATAGATTGGTAGGAAAAGACCATCGCTCGTCCCTGACCACCACTCATAAGGAAGACAATCAAAAAATAAATCATGCTCCGACTTCATCACATAACGGTTCACCATACGTGCATGCTATGGGAATCACAAACTTTAACACAAGTATCTCTCAAATTCACAACTACTCAACTATCATGACTCTAATATCACCATCTTCATATCTCAAAACAATCATCAAGTATCAAACTTCTCATAGTATTCAATGCACTTTATATGAAAGTTTTTATTATACCCATCTTGGATGCCCATCATATTAGGACTAGTTCCATAACCAAAGCAAGTTACCATGTTGTTTATGACTCTCAAAATAATATAAGTGAAGCATGAGCGTTCATCTATTTCTTCAAAATAAAACCACCGCCATGCTCTAAAAGGATATAAGTGAAGCACTAGAGCAAATGACAAACTACTCCGAAAGATATAAGTGAAGATCAATGAGTAGACGAATAATTATGCAACTATGTGAAGACTCTCTAATATTTAAGAATTTCAGATCTTGGTATATTATTCAGACAGCAAACAAAACAAAACAAAATAAAATGACGCTCCAAGCAAAACACATATCGTGTGGTGAATAAAAATATAGCTCCAAGTAAAGTTACCGATGAACGAAGACGAAAGAGGGGATGCCATCCGCGGCATCCCCAAGCTTAGGCTCTCGGTTGTCCTTGAATATTACCTTGGGGTGCCTTGGGCATCCCCAAGCTTAGGCTCTTGCCACTCCTTATTCCATAGTCCATCGAATCTTTACCCAAAACTTGAAATCTTCACAACACAAAACTCAACAGAAAACTCCTAAGCTCCATTAGTATAAGAAAATAAATCACCACTTTTGGTAGTGTTGTGAACTCATTCTAAATTCATATGGTGTAATATCTACTGTATTCCAACCTCTCTATAGTTCATACCCTCCGATACTGAAGGAAATATGCCCTAGAGGCAATAAGGAAGTTGTTATTTATATTTCCTTATATCATGATAAATGTTTATTATTCATGCTAGAATTGTATTAACCAGAAACTCAGTACATGTGTGAATACATAGACAAACAGAATGTCACTAGTATGCCTCTACTTGACTAGCTCGTTGAATCAATGATGGTTATGTTTCCTAACCATAGACATGAGTTGTCATTTGATTAACGAGATCACATCATTAGAGAATGATGTGATTGACTTGACCCATCCATTAGCTTAGCACGATGATTGTTTAGTTTGTTGCTATTGCTTTCTCCATAACTTATACATGTT
The DNA here is from genome assembly GCF_003073215.2 of Triticum urartu. Classification (NCBI taxonomy): domain Eukaryota; kingdom Viridiplantae; phylum Streptophyta; class Magnoliopsida; order Poales; family Poaceae; genus Triticum; species Triticum urartu. Next base: position 223,645,459 of record NC_053024.1, on the reverse strand, counting down.
CCTTTGACTATGAGATCATGCAACTCCCGAATACCGGAGGAACACTTAGTGTCCTATCAAACGTCACAACGTAACTGGGTGACTATAAAGATTCTCTACAGGTGTCTCCGATGGTGTTTGTTGAGTTGGCATAGATAGAGATTAGGATTTGTCACTCCGAGTATCGGAGAGGTATCTCTAGGCCCTCTCAGTAATGCACATCACTATAAGCCTTGCAAGCAATGTGACTAATGAGTTAGTTACGGGATGATGCATTATGGAACGAGTAAAGAGACTTGCCGATAACGAGATTGAACTAGGTATTGAGATACCGATGATCGATTCTCGGGCAAGTAACATATCAATGACAAAGAGAACAACGTATATCGTTATGCGGTTTGACCGATAAAGATCTTCGTAGAATATGTGGGAGCCAATATGAACATCTAGGTTCCACTATTGGTTATTGACCGGAGATGTGTTTCGGTCATGTCTACATAGTTCTCGAACCCGTAGGGTCCACACGCTTAACGTTCGGTGATGATCGGTATTATGATTTTATGTGTTTTGATGTACCTAAGGTAGTTCGGAGTCCCAGATGTGATCATGGACATGACGAGGAGTCTCCAAATGGTAGAGACATAAAGATTGATATATTGGATGACTATATTCGGACGCCGGATGAGTTTCGGGGGTCACCGGATAATTGTCGGAGTGCTGGGGGGTTATCAGAACCCCCGGGGGATCTAATGGGCCAGCGTGGGCCTTAGTGGAGAGAGAGAGGGCTGGCCAAGGCAGGGCCGCGCGCTCCTCCCCGTCTAGTCTGAATTGGACTAGGGAAAGGGGGCGGCACCCCCCTTTCCTTCTGTTCTCTCCCTCTCCTTCCTTCCCCCTTCCTCCTCCTAGTAGGACTACGAAAGGGGAGTCCTACTTCTACTAGGAGGAGGACTCCTCCTCTCCTGGTGCGCCCCAAGTGCCGGCCGTCCTCCCCCTTGCTCCTTTATATACGGAGGCAGGGGCACCCTAGGACACACAAGTTGATCATTGATCCCTTAGCCGTGTGCGGTGCCCCCCTCCACCATAATCCACCTCGGTCATATCGTCATAGTGCTTAGGCGAAGCCCTGCGCCGGTAGCTTCGCCATCACCGTCATCATGCTGTCGTGCTGACGAAGCTCTCCCCCGACACTCAGCTGGATCGAGAGTTCGTGGGACGTCACCGAGCTGAACGTGTGTAGATCGCGGAGGGGCCGAACGTGTGAAGACGTACGACTACATCAACCGCGTTGTCATAACGCTTCCGCTTATGGTCTATGAGGGTACATGGACAACACTCTTCCCTTCTCGTTGCTATGCATCACCATGATAGATCTTGTGTGTGCGTAGGATTTTTTTTTGAAATTACTGCGTTCCCAACAGTGGCAACCGAGCCAGGTCTATGCGTAGATGTTATATGCACGAGTAGAACACAAAGGAGTTGTGGGCATGGGTATATACATATTGCTTGCTGTCACTAGTTGATTCTTGATTCGGCGGTATTGTTGGATGAAGTGGCCCAGACCGACATTACGTGTACGCTTACGCGAGACTGGTTCTACCAACGTGCTTCGCACACAGGTGGCTGGTGGGTGTCAGTTTCTCCAACTTTAGTTGAATCGGATTCAATGAACATGGTTCTTTCTGAAGATAAAAAATCAATCACTATACCGCGTTGTGGTTTTTGATGCGTAGGTAAGAACGGTTCTTGCTCAGCCCGTAGCAGCCACGTAAAACTTGCAACAACAAAGTAGAAGACGTCTAACTTGTTTTTGCAGGGCATGTTGTGATGTGATATGGTCAAGACATGATGCTAAATTTTATTGTATGCGATGATCATGTTTTGTAACACAGTTATCGACAACTGGGAGGATCCATATGGTTGTCGCTTTATTGTATGAAATGCAATCACCATGTAATTGCTTTACTTTATCACTAAGCGGTAGTGATAGTCGTAGAAGCAATAGTTGGTGAGACAACAACGATGCTTCGATGGAGATCAAGGTGTCAAGCCGGTGGCGATGGTGATCATTACGGTGCATTGGAGATGGAGATCTAAGGCACAAGATGATGATGGCCATATCATATCACTTATATTGATTGCATGTGATGTTTATCCTTTATGCATCTTATTTTGCTTAGTTCGGTGGTAGCATTATAAGATGATCTCTCACTAAATTTCAAGGTATAAGTGTTCTCCCTGAGTATACACCGTTGCTACAGTTCGTCATGCCGAGACACCACGTGATGATCGGGTGTGATAAGCTCTACGTTCACATACAATGGGTGCAAGCCAGTTTCGCACACGCGAAATACTCGGGTTAAACTTGACGAGCCTAGCATATGCAGATATGGCCTCGGAACACTGAGACCAAGAGGTCGAGCGTGAATCATATAGTAGATATGATCAACATAGTGATGTTCACCATTGAAAACTACTCCATCTCACGTGATGATCGGACATGGTTTAGTTTATATGGATCACGTGATCACTTAGATGATTAGATAGATGTCTATCTAAGTGGGAGTTCTTAAGTAATTTGATTAATTGAACTTTAATTTATCATGAACTTAGTACCTGATAGTATTTTGCATGTCTATGTTGTTGTACATAGATGGCCCGTGCTGTTGTTCCGTTAAATTTTAATAAGTTCCTAGAGAAAGCTAAGTTGAAAGATGATGGTAGAAACTACACGGACTGGGTCCGTAACTTGAGGATTATCCTCATTGCTGCACAAAAGAATTACATCCTGGAAGCACCACTAGGTGTCAAACCTGCTGCGGGAGCAATGCCAGATGTTGTGAACACCTCGCAGAGCAAAGTTGATGACTACTCGATAGTTCTGTGTGCCATGCTTTACGGCTTAGAACTGAGACTTCAATGACATTTTGAACGTCATGGAGCATATGAGATGTTCCAGGAGTTGAAGTTAATATTTCAAGCAAATGCCCGGATTAAGAGATATGAAGTCTCCAATATGTTCTACAGCTGCAAAATGGAGGAGAATAGTTCTGTGAGTGAACATATACTCAGAATGTCTGGGTACCACAACCACTTGACTCAGCTGGGAGTTAATCTTCCTGATGATAGTGTCATTGACAGAGTTCTTCAATCACTGCCACCAAGCTACAAGAGCTTCGTGATGAACTATAATATGCAAGGGATGGATAAGACGATTCCTGAGCTCTTCGCAATGCTAAAGGCTGCGGAGGTAGAAATCAAGAAGGAGCATCAAGTGTTGATGGTCAACAAGATCACCAGTTTCAAGAAAAAGGGTAAAGTAAAGAAGGGGAACTTCAAGAAGAACAACAAGCCAGTTGTTGCTCAAGTGAAGAAACCCAAGTCTGGACCTAAGCCTGAGACTGAGTGCTTCTACTGCAAAGGGACTGGTCACTAGAAGCGGAACTACCCCAAGTATTTGGTGGAGAAGAAAGGATGGCAAAGTAAAAAGTATATTTGATATACATGTTATTGATGTGTACCTTACTAATGCTCACAATAGTGCATGGGTATTTGATACTGGTTCAGTTGCTAACATTTGCAACTCGAAACAGGGGCTACGGATTAAGCGAAGATTGGCTAAGGACGAGGTGACGATGCACGTGGGAAATGGTTCCAAAGTCGATGTGATCGCCGTCGGCATGCTACCTCTACATCTACCTTCGGGATTAGTTTTAGACCTAAATAATTGTTATTTGGTGCCAGCGTTGAGCATGAACATTATATCTGGATCTTGTTTGATGTGAGACGGTTATTCATTTAAATTAGAGAATAATGGTTGTTCTATTTATATGAGTAATATCTTTTATGGTCATGCACCCTTGATGAGTGGTCTATTTTTACTAAATCTTGATAGTATGATACGCATATTCACAGTATTGAAGCCAAAAGATGCAGAGTTGATAACGATACTGCAACTTATTTGTGGAACTACCGTTTGGGTTATATTGGTGTAAAGCGCATGAAGAAACTCCATTCTAATGGACTTCTGGAATCATTTGATTATGAATCACTTGGTACTTGCGAACCATGCCTCATGGGCAAGATGACTAAAACTCCGTTCTCCAGAACAATGGAGCGAGCAACAGAGCTATTGGAAATCATACATACTGATGTATGTGGTCCAATGAACATTGAGGCTCGCGGGGATATCGTTATTTTCTCACCTTCACAGATGATTTGAGCAGATATGGGTATATCTACTTAATGAAACATAAGTGTGAAACATTTGAAAAGTTCAAAGAATTTCAGAGTGAAGTGGAAAATCATCGTAACAAGAAAATAAAAGTTTCTACGATCCGATCGTGGAGGAGAATATTTGAGTTATGAGTTTGGTCTTCATTTGAAACAATGCGGAATAGTTTCGCAACTCACGGCACCCGGAACACCATAGCGTAATGGTGTGTTCGAATGTCGTAATCATACTTTACTAGATATGGTGCGATCTATGATGTCTCTTACTGATTTACCGCTATCGTTTTGGGGTTATGCTTTAGAGACAGCTGCATTCACATTAAATAGGGCACCATATAAATCTGTTGAGATGACACCTTATGAACTGTGGTTTGGCAAGAAACCCAAGTTGTCGTTTCTTAAAGTTTGGGGTGCTTATGTGAAGATACTTCAACCTGATAAGCTCGAACCCAAAATGGAGAAATGTGTCTTCATAGGATACCCAAAGGAGACCGTTAGGTACACCTTCTATCACAGATCCGAAGGCAAGATATTCGATGCTAAGAATGGATCCTTTCTAGAGAAGGAGTTTCTCTCGAAAGAAGTGAGTGACAGGAAAGTAGAACTTCACGAGGTAATTGTTTTTTTGAGGGAGAAATAGTAGGAAAGGCTCCTACTGTGTTTTCATATATATATATATATATATATATATATATTACAAGTGCTTTACATTTTGCATGTGGGTGTCATCCTGCCCAGACAGATTGAGTTAGGGGGATAGGGATGATACTACTAGTGTAACTCAGAAATAAAAGAGGAAATGAAAGTAGGATGACCCCCCTTAGTCCTATGTTGGAGGAGGTCAAAATCGTCCTTGAATCTCTTTAGCCACCCACTAACGGTTGGTGCAATCCTCCTAAAATGTTTATTGTTTCTTTCCTTCCAGAGACTCCAGGCAGCCACCAGGAAGATTTCAAAGAAGAGTGGGCGCCCCCAGGAGTTTTTAGCCTGTTGAAGCAGTTGGAGGCGGCAGGTGAAGGGTGGCCAGCTAATCCCAAGTTTTTGCCAGCAAGATTGACTGAATGGGCAAGTAAAGATCATATGGTCCACAATTTCCTCGTCGTGGTTGCCACAGAGCAGGCAACTGTGGTCATCACCTATGTCATAATGTCGACGCTTGAGCATGTCACGTGTATTCAATCGGTCGTTCATTAGGAGCCAGCCAAAGACATTGATCCTCATGATGCAGCAAGCGCGCCAGAGAAGGGAGAAAGCTGGGTGGGCGTTGGCGTCTCGAAAGAAGAATCTGTAGTAGTCGGCCAGCTGGTAGACAGATTTCCCCCAGGTATAATGCCAGACATCGTTGACAGATGCGGACGGGTGCATTTGTGTGGAGATCTATCGAATGTCTCGAACCTCGGCCAGGGCTTGGGGAGAAAGAGGTAGGTGAAAGGTTTCCGACAATGCCGTGCTCTCCAAGAAATCTTTGATAGTCTCGTCCTCATGCATGGCAAAGGAGAACGCGTGAGGGTGCGAATTTTCCAGAACATCCACCGCCCAAAGATCTTTACAAACTAGAGCAGTTGTGCCCGACATGACTCGGACTTGTGAAATCCCTCGGAAGACAGGCGTGAGCTTGAGGATTTCGCGCCACCAAAAAGAGCCCACTGGATTTGTGGCATGGGGGACTTTATCGACATAGTATGTGTTCCAAATGAGATATACCCAGGGGACATCGAGCTTGTTATAAAACTTGTGCAAAAATTTCATGAGCAGGGCATCATTTTGCACCTTAATGTTGATAACCCCGAGGCCACCATGCTTTTTGGGTTTGCAGACCATGTCCCATGCAGCAAGGGAGTTGCACTTGTCCCCTTGTTCCGTATTTTTGGTCCAGAGACATCTCCTTCTGATTTTATCAAGCATCTCAATCAGCCTGGGTGACAACTTGAGTGTGCACATGGCGTAAATGAGGAGGGATGTGGCGGTAGCATTCATCCAAGAAAGTTTGCCACCGTAGGACATCATTGCGATCGTGGAGGTGAGGGAATGTTCAGCACTGCAAACTAGGGGCATTAGATCAAGGATGGTTGGTTTAGACGTGCCGAGAGGTAGCCCAAGGTAAGTAAAGGGCATGGATCCAACTGAACACCCAAATAGGTTTGCAAATGCCAAGGAAGTTTCCTCCAACAGGTTGATTGGGATCAGTGTAGACTTGTGAAAGTTAATTCGGAGGTCGATGGAGGAAGCATAGTCCACAAGGATTTCTTTGATGACTGCGGCTTGCTGAGGGCATGCAGGCATGGCCAGTATCGTGTCGTCGGCATATTGGATTACCGGATAGTCTGTTTGGCCAACGCAAGGGAAGGGCAGCTGGATTTTGCCTTGTCTAAAAGCATCGTTAATAGCTCCTTGGAGGAGATCAGCTACAATGACGAAGATCAAGGGGGAGAGCGGGTGCCCCTGTCGTACACCGGGTGCGGCAGTGAAATTGTCTGCCGGGCACACCATTCAATAGAACCGATGAACGCCCTGTCGAGAAGATGCATTTAATCCAGGATAGCCACTTATCGTTGAATCCCAGGTGTTTCATAATATTCAACATGGGAGCATGTTCAATTGTATCGAAGGCTTTAGCGAAGTCCAGTTTCAGCAAGATAATTTGCTTCTTCGATGCATGGCATTGGTGTATATATTGGAAGGCCCAGGCCAGGCAATCCTGTATCGTTCTCCCTTTTATAAAACCATATTGGTTCTTGTGGATAATCTTTAGAATGACCCGTTGCAAACGATTAGCAAGCAGCTTAGTAATCATCTTAAGGCAACAATTGAGGAGAGTGATCGGGCAGTAGTCATTGACAGTTTCCGGCGAGATGGACTTTGGAATTAATGTTATCAGACCATCGTTTATACTAGTGAGATCCAAGTCCCCCTGGTGGAAAGCTTCACAAAGGTTGTAAAAGTCATGTTTGATAATGGGCCAGCATGCTTTAAGGAATGCACCACTGAATCCATCCGGGCCTGGTGCACGATCGACCGACATTTCTTTAATAACCGCATCAATATCATCGTGGGTAAATGGCTCAGTTAGCTGGTCTAGGTCATCGTGGTGTTGCAGAACATTAGGTAAATTAAATTTCATTTGTGCAGGTCACAAAGTACCCAGGCGATCAGTATATGTTTGGAACAGAAGCGCTTCTTTTCCGTTGTGACTATCAATGAGGGAGCCATCTTCTTTTCTAAAGCTTGCAATGTTGTTGCGGCGATATCTTTCGGTGGCAACATCCTGAAATTTTTTGGTATTCTCATCCACGAACTTGATCCATCTAATTGTGCAACGCTTCTTCCAGTACTGGTTTTGATATTTAAGGAGTCGCAGCAAGTGTTTCTTGATGATATTCCGAAAGTTTGCTTCAGGAATAGAGAGGGCTATGTTATTTTCAAGTTCATCCAGTTGCGCCAAGGTTTCGTTGCAATTAGCAATGGCTACGGATAGTCGGGAAAGGTTTTTGCTCCAGATTTTTAGGGTGTGGCGCAGAGCTTTGAATTTACGACAGAGAATAGTCGTAGCGTTTTGTGCTCTAACTGGTCTATTCCAAACATCTTGGACAAGATCCATGAAGCCAGGGTGCAAAATCCAAAGGGGCTCAAAACGAAACACCTTGCTACGAGGGATGCAAGTTTGGATGGAAATACTGCAGGGTATATGGTCGGAGACAGGCTTACCAAGAGGCTTGACCATGGTATTGGGGTACACATTGGTCCAATGCAACGAGGTAAAGAACCAGTCTAGTTGTTCAAGTAGTGGATCTTGCTGCATATTGCTCCAAGTATATGATCGGCCCTTGATAGGTAGTTCAATAAGGCTCTGCTTGCGTATAATATCATTGAACATGCATATGTCATTCGGGCACCCCCCCCGGCTTGTTTCTATTATCAGGCGCACGAATGTAATTGAAATCGCCAACTAGGAGCCAATCTTGCGAGCTAGGTATATCCAGATTATAAAGCCAATTGGTAAACTTAATACGCGCGTCACCCGAACATGGGCCATAAATATTAACTAGCGTCCAAGAATGAGACGATAAAGTGCTAGTAAAATTAATGACCAAGGCAAAATCAGACGAGAACACCACATCACCAGTAAACATAGAGCTTTTCCATATAGTAAGCAAGCCACCCGAAGCTCCTTGAGATGGGACATATGCAAACTGATCAAATTGTCTAGGGCAACAGGATTTAATAAAGGATAACTCAAAAGAGGTTTTCTTTGTCTCTTGGATGCAAACAACCGAGCAACCACTGGATCTAATGGCGTTATTCAGTGCAAGCTATTTATCATAAGAATTGATGCCACGAATGTTCCAACAGAGCACTTCCCAGCTACGCAAAAGGGGCATAGAGAATAAATGGACTAGGCCCTGGAGGGCCCATCCTCAGCAGGCAAATCAACATTAGCCGGAGTACCTGGGTGATCAGTTGAAGCAGTAGATGGAGCAGGTACCGCAGTGAGAAGATCGTCAGTCAGTTCAGCCGCGGGAACATCACACTTGTTAATACCAATCGCCTGAAGGACATGGACAAGAGTACGAGGAACATCTTCAGAGGTCGAGTCCATGGCCGAGGAAGAGGATCCAATCGAAGGAACCAGCCTGGGCTTAACCTTGGAGTTGGTGGTGCGGGTTTCAATCACCTGGTTGACCTTGAAGCCATTTTATTTGTTGGAGCGGTTGCTTCGACGCACTTCAACAGTGGAGGTATGAGCAGGTTCCCGAGCCCGACGACCACGAGTCACAATAGTAAGACCTGCCGGTTCCAGGATGGAGTTCACAGCAGCAAGACCAGCAGGCTCGACAGAGGAGTTGACAACAGTGGCAAACATATCCTGGTTAGTCCTGTCGTTGTGACTATCAGTCTAGGGCGGTAAGGTGCCAGTCTCGACCAGAGGCATAGGCGGAGAAGCAGCCAGAGGGGTAACTTCAATTTGGGCAGCGTTAGTCGTAGAGGGCAATAGAAGCTGTGTGTTCTGTAGAGAATTTTCAGAAATATCTTCCAGGACCACAGAGGACATTTGAGGAGATGGCAGCTGGGAAAGAACAATGCCATTGTCATCGGAGGAAACCAACACCGAAACTTGCACATTTGCAGAGCGCAAACCGTAGCCTGAACTCCACGGACCAATGGTGGCCAATGCAGGGCGCAAAGCGTGGAAGATGAAGTTATTCAAGAGCTGCCTGGGAATTGGGTCTGACAGCAGAAGGTTCAGCAGGTCTGATCCATTGGCCGATAGGCCAAAGTGAATGCCATTGTTGTGCATGCTGACAGTAATGTTCAGTGCATCCTGGGCTTCAGGCATGGCTGGTTCAGTGATAGGAAGCAAAAGCGGAGCATCTTCAGTTGGTGCAGAGCTGTCATCAGAGGAGGAGAAGGTGTCATTCCAAGCCTCAATTGGGTTATCTAAAATATTATCTTCCGGAACGATACCATGCTGGAAGATGAGTCCCTGAGCTGCTACCCGGGCTTGATAATTGACAAGATGGTGAGCCGGAGGAGCTGCCCATTGCCCCCAACCACCATTGTTCTGAGGAGGTGCATTGCCCTGGTTGGCATTGTCAGCATTGGGAGCTCCATTTTGCACTAACCAGTTGTGCACCTGCTGTTGATACAGCTGCTCAGCAGTCATCTCAGGACCAAACAGAGGATGAGGATTTCCATCAGCTGGTGGATCTTCTTCGCCAGGAGGGAGCACTTCAGGTAGTAGGCCATTCCAGTCGTTGCTTCTGAGGATTGTGATCTGAACAGTCCAGCAATCCCTGGCACCACCCAGCTGCCAGACAACAAAACTTTTGGGGACCAGACAGAGACGTAGAACACAGGCTTTTATGAGCATAAACCTCCTATCCTGCCACGGGTTATACCAGCTAACAAGGGAACCATAGCCACCCAGGGCTTTAGTGATGTAATAATCCATCTGATAGTCGTAAGGGAATCCGAAGAACATGAGCCAGACCTCATGGCCAAAAGAGGTGGTGCGGCGATTCAGAGCTTCATTGTGCGGCACAAAAGTAATTAGAAGATCTTCTTCAAGTTCAAGAGGAGTATTGACTACAGAGTCGCACAAGAAAGAGTCCGCAAATCCAAAGATACCAATGCCAAAAGGGTGGTCTCTTGATTCAGTAGTAAAAAGCTATGATTCATGGAGCAGACCTTGGACCATGTTGCGGATGGCCGCGCGGCGATGCAAGGGGACATACGCACTGGCTTCAGCGACGGCGAGGAAATCGTGGTTGAGCGGCGGGATGGGTCCGACAACCATGCCACTGCGAACGACGCGGTCTGCCAGGCCGGGCTCCACTGCGAAACCCGGCGGGAGGAAGGGCACCGGATTGAGTGGGTAGTTCGCCATGGACGGTGGAGCGGCGGAGGGTAGTGATGGTGGTGGCTGGTGAGGTGACGCGAGTGGGCAGAGCTACGGTGTGGAAGAAGCCGAGGCAGAAGCCGGACTGTGAGGGGTAAAGTGGGAAGAGGGAGAAATCTTTTCTCGCCACTGCCACTTCTCGTTGAAACAACGTCTACGGCAGGATTGTTCCACGTGGTCGTAGAAACCACACACCGCGCATCGGACGGTGGGTTTGCGTTTAGGCTGATCATGCACGTTAAGGGAAGGAACAAATTGATCAGACCGCAGATGCATGTTACCAATTGTGGTTTGCAAAGTTTGGAACTTTTGGGGCTTAAAAAAATGGGGCAGTCAATAGCCTTATGACCAGGCGAGGAGCAATTAATACAAATCAATCTGGCTTGGCAAGAAATCTTGTGGTGTCCCCATTGTAGGAAACGAGAGCAGAGAACCGCCCAATTAGAGGATAAATCCAATATTTCCACTTCCGAATAATGGGCCTGGGCCAAGTCAGCTTTATGATGGGCCGAGAGAGTAGAGGGCCAGGATACATGCTGGGGCGCATATTTGAACACCGACTGCAAGAAACATTGAGGCAACGGTGGATATAGGACATATAAGGGGCATTTAAAGGCTCCCAATTGAATGTATTTCCCCTGTTGCGAATCCTCAAACTGAGCCTGGTTCAAAAAATGAGCAATTAATGCGGTGCAATCCTTGGGAGCGGAAACCATGCAAACTGCTTGAGAAGAATGTGGTTGAGAATAATCCATGTGAGGATGATCCACCGAAACATGAACCGAGGGCATATGATCCTGTTTAGTTTGATCCAAATGAGAGGAGGACACTTCATGTGCATTGTTGTTAGAGAATCGCATCGATGAAATCAGAATCAAACCAAACTTACACAACACCTTCTCAGAGCTTGAACTTAAACTAGATCCCGAGTGCAAGAATTTGAGAGAGGATTTAACAGCCATCGAACGACGAGAGGATGAGTCCTTAAGCTCAATATCAGCATGCCAACATGATTCATCAATTGGAGCATTTGCAAAACGGCCATTATAAAGGTGGAAGTGACAAATAAAATCTGGCCAAACACGATCCCTCAAATGATGGATGAAATTTCCCACTTTGTTATTAGCCACCGAAAACCGGAAAGACCGAGAATTGATTTGTAGCACTTTGAAACCAGAGCTAAGACCCCCAATGCAGCATTGGAGCGCAATACCCACCGAATCCACGGAGATGGCAAAGGAAGCCGAGGAAAAAGAGACCACCAAAAAGAATTCCTTGGAGTCTCGAGAAGGAGAAAAATGGATCGTGGAGCCAAACCTGCGTCTCACCTGATCGGCCAAGGCAAGGCCAGGTGCAAAATCCCAATGCAAGAGGCCTTCCATGGTGGATTAATCTAGAAATCACCATGGAGTATGGTGAGTGGTAGGGGGAGAGAGGTGGGAGAGGAGAGGTGGGAGAGGTGAGTCGCCGTCATTGTCGGAAGGCGCCTTTGGTTGAAGCCCTCTTCATGAGGTAATTGTACCTGATCCCTTATTGGAAAGTAGTTCATCACTGAAATCAGTTCCAGTGATTCCTACACCAGTAAGTGAGGAAGCTAATGATGATGATCATCAAACTTCTGATCAAGTTACTGCCAAACCCTGTAGGTTAACCAGAGTGAGATCCACACCAGAGTGGTACGGTAATCCTGTTCTGGAGGTCATGTTACTTGACCATGACGAACCTACGAACTATGAGGAAGCGATGATGATCCCAGATTCCGCAAAATGGCTAGAGGCCATGAAATCTGAGATGGGATCCATGTATGAGAACAAAGTGTGGACTTTGGTTGACTTGCCTGTTGGTCGGTAGGCCATAGAGAATAAATTGATCTTCAAGAAGAAGACTAATGCTGACGGTAATGTTACTGTCTACAAAGCTTGACTTGTTGCAAAAGGTTTTCGACAAGTTCAAGAAGTTGACTACGATGAGACCTTCTCACCCGTAGTGATGCTTAAGTCCGTACAAATCATGTTAGCAATTGCCGCATTTTGTGATTATGAAATTTGGCAAATGGATGTCAAAACTGCATTCCTTAATGGATATCTTAAAGAGGAGTTGTATATGATGCAACCAGAAGGTTTTGTCGATCCAAAAGGTGCTAACAAAGTGTGCAAGCTCCAGCGATCCATTTATGGACTGGTGCAAGCCTCTCGGAGTTGGAATATATGCTTTGATAGTGTGATCAAAGCATATGGTTTTATACAGACTTTTGGAGAAGCCTGTATTTACAAGAAAGTGAGTGGGAGCTCTGTAGCATTTCTGATATTATATGTAGATGACATATTGTTGATCGGAAATGTTACTGAATTTCTGAATAGCATAAAAGGATACTTGAATAAGAATTTTTCAATGAAAGACCTCGGTGAAGCTGCTTATATATTGGGCATCAAGATCTATAGAGATAGATCAAGACGCTTAATGGGACTTTCACAAAGCACATACCTTGATAAAGTTTTGAAGAAGTTCAAAATGGATCAAGCAAAGAAAGGGTTCTTGCCTGTGTTACAAGGTGTGAAGTTGAGTCAGACTCAATGCCCGACCACTGCAGAAGATAGAGAGAAAATGAAAGTCATTCCCTATGCTTCAGCCATAAGTTCTATCATGTATGCAATGTTGTGTACCAGACCTGATGTGTGCCTTGCTATTAGTTTAGTAGGGAAGTACCAAAGTAATCCAGGAGTGGATCACTGGACAACGGTCAAGAACCTCCTGAAATACCTGAAAAGTACTAAGGATATGTTTCTCGTTTATGGAGGTGCCAAAGAGCTCGTCGTAAACGGTTACGTCGATGCAAGCTTTGACACTGATCCGGATGACTCTAAGTCACAAACCGGATACATATTTTTATTAAATGGTGGAGCTGTCAGTTGGTGCAGTTCCAAGCAGAGCGTCGTGGCGGGATCTACATGTGAAGCGGAGTACATAGCTGCTTCGGAAGCAGCAAATGAAGGAGTTCATATCCGATCTAGGTGTCATACCTAGTGCATCGGGTCCAATGAAAATCTCTTGTGACAACACTTGTGCAATTGCCTTGGCAAAGGAATCCAGATTTCACAAAACACCCAAGCACATCAAGAGACGCTTCAATTCCATCCGTGATCAAGTCAAGGAGGGATACATAGAGATTTGCAAGATACATACATATCTGAATGTTGCAGACCCGTTGACTAAGCCTCTCTCACGAGCAAAACATGATCAGCACCAAGACTCCATGGGTGTTAGAATCATTACAATGTAATCTAGATTATTGACTCTAGTGCAAGTGGGAGACTGAAGGAAATATGCCCTAGAGGCAATAATAAAGTTGTTATTTATATTTCCTTATATCATGATAAATGTTTATTATTCATGCTAGAATTGTATTAACCGGAAACTTAGTACATGTGTGAATACATAGACAAACAGAATGTCACTAGTTTGCCTCTAGTTGACTAGCTCGTTGAATCAATGATGGTTATGTTTCCTAACCATATACATGAGTTGTCATTTGATTAATGGGATCACATCATTAGAGAATGATGTGATTGACTTGACCCATCCGTTAGCTTAGCACGATGATCGTTTAGTTTGTTGCTATTCCTTTCTCCATAACTTATACATGTTCCTGTGACTATGAGATCATGCAACTCCCGAATATCGGAGGAACACTTAGTGTGCTATCAAACGTCACAACGTAACTGGGTGACTATAAAGATGCTCTATAGGTGTCTCCGATGGTGTTTGTTGAGTTGGCATAGATCGAGATTAGGATTTGTCACTCTGAGTATCGAAGAGGTATCTCTGGGCCCTCTCGATAATGCACATCACTATAAGCCTTGCAAGAAATGTGACTAATGAGTTAGTTACGGGATGATGCATTGCAGAACGAGTAAAGAGACTTTTCGGTAACGAGATTGAACTAGGTATTGAGATACTGATGATCGAATCTTGGGTAAGTAACATACCCATGACAAAGAGAACAACGTATATCGTTATGCAGTTTGACCTATAAAGATCTTCGTAGAATATGTGGGAGCCAATATGAACATCTAGGTTCCGCTATTGGTTATTGACCGGAGACGTGTCTCGGTCATGTCTACATGGTTCTCGAACCCGTAGGGTCCGCGCGCTTAACGTTCGGTGATGATAGGTATTATGAGTTTATGTGTTTTGATGTACCGAAGGTAGTTCGGAGTCCCGGATGTGATCATGGACATGACGAGGAGTCTCGAAATGGTCAAGACATAAAGATTGATATATCCGATGACTATATTCGGACACAGGATGAGTTCCGGGGTCACCGGATAATTGTCGGAGTGCCGGGGGGTTATCGGAACCCCCGGGGATCTAATGGGCCAACATGGGCCTTAGTGGAGAGAGAGAGAGAGGGCTGGCCAAGGTAGGGCCGAGCGCCCCTCCCCCTCTACTCCAAATTGGACTAGGGAAAGGGGGGTGGTGCCCCCTTTCCTTCTGTTCTCTCCCTCTCCTTCCTTCCCCCTTCCTCCTCCTAGTAGGACTATGAAATGGGAGTCCTACTCCTACTAGGAGGAGGACTCCTCCTCTCCTAGCGCGCCCAAGGGCCGGCCGGCCTCCCCCCTTGCTCCTTTGTATACAGGGGCAGGGGGCACCCTAGGACACACAAGTTGATCATTGATCCCTTAGCCGTGTGCTGTGCCCCCCTCCACCATAATCCACCTCGGTCATATCGTCGTAGTGATTAGGCGAAGCCCTGCATCGATAGCTTCATCATCCCCGTCATCACACCTCGTGCTGATAAAGCTCTCCCTCGACACTCATCTGTATCGAGAGTTCTTGGGACGTCACCGAGCCGAACGTGTGCCGATCTCGGAGGTGCCGTACTTTCGGTAATAGGATCGGTCGGATCGTGAAGACGTACGACTACATGAACCGCATTGTCATAATGCTTCCGCTTATGGTCTACGAGGGTATGTGGACAACACTCTTCCCTTCTTGTTGCTATGCATCACCATGATAGATCTTGCGTGTGTGTAGGATTTTTTTTGAAATTACTGCGTTGCCCAACAGGTACTACTCATAGATTCATCAAAATAAGAAAACAACACATAGAAAACAGAATCTATCAAAAACAAAATAGTCTGTAGCAATCTGGAGGTTTGAATACTTCTGTAACTCCAAAAATTCTGAAAAATTAGGACATCCATGAGGGAGTCCTGGACTAAGGGTTCCTCGGGCGTTCGGCCTATTGATATGGGCCGGACTAATGGGCCGTGAAGATACAAAGACCGAAGACTTAAACCGTGTCCGGATGGGACTCTCCTTGGTGATCAACTATGAATATTCCTTTCTCTGTAACCGACCTTGTGTAACCCTAGATCCCCCCGTGTCTATATAAACAAGAGGGCTAGGTCCGTAGATAGACCCGAATAATCGTAGCCAGACTAGACTTTTAGGGTTTAGCCATTACGATCTCGTGGTAGATCAACTCTTATAATACTCGTATTCATCAAGATCAATCAAGCAGGAAGTAGGGTATTACCTCCATAGAGAGGGCCCGAACCTGGGTAAACATTGTGTCCCCCGTCTCCTGTTACCATCAATCCTAGACGCACAGTTCGTGGCCCCCTACCCGAGATCCGCCGGTTTTGACACCGACATTGGTGCTTTCATTGAGAGTTCCACTGTGCCATCCTCAAAAGGTTTGACGGCTCCTTCAATCATCTACAACAATGATGTCCTAGGAGAAGTCTTCCTCCCCGGACAGATCTTCGTGTTCGGCGGCTTCGCACTACGGGCCAACTCGCTTGGCCATCTGGAGCAGATCGAAAGCTACGCCCCTGGCCACCAGGTCAGATTCGGAAGCTTGAGATACGTCGCAGATGTCTGTGGGGAATTGATCTTCGACGGATTCGTGACCATGACAGCCGCTCCAAGCCACCATGATGAACATGACTTAAATCTGTCATCGGGCCATACCCAGGAAATTGCACTTGAAACCGCTCTGGCCTTAGATCCGGAGCAGGTCGCGCCATCCGAGGACAGGAAGCTCAACCCCGCCACGGAAGCCACAGACCCCCTGGCGTTGGAGCGAAACATAGACTTAACTTCAAGTAATATCTGTGTCACCGGAGCTACGGACTCTTTTCCGGTTATAAGTTCCGAACTATGTGCGTCCGCGCATGTCGAGCATGATCGGTCATCGATCGCCGAATTCAGCGCCGCGGACATCTTCGGCACTCGCCTCTAGGCGACGTGCTAAACTCGTTAAGAGCACTATCCTTAGCGGGAGGCTCACAACCGAATTGTGTCCAGCTCGAACCAGAGGCTGATGAGGGAGAATTTCACTTCCCACCCACCGCCCACTTCATAGCCATTGTCGAAGACTTAACTGACATGCTTGATTACGGCTCCGACGACATCGATGGTATGTACGACGGTGCCGGAGAAGAAGAGGCCCAGAACCCGTCGTTCACCGGACGCTGGACGACCACTTCCTCGTACGATGTATACATGGTGGATGCACAAAAGGAGAATAGCGGCGATTACAAGGAAGATCCAGCTGAGGATAAACCTTCCGAGATACAATCAAAGCGCCGGTGCCAGCGGTGCCACTCTAAGTCACGCCGCAGTAAAGACAGCAACACCAACACAAGAGAAGATAACACTCCGAAAGGTGCCGAAGACAATAAAGACCCCGTTGACGCAGGCACTGAATAGGATGAATGGGAAGATGGGCAGGTTAGCCCTGGTAAACAGGCCACACACGAAGACTCGGAGGACGGTAGTTATCTTCCGCTGTCCGAGGATGAGGCGAGCCTCGACACTGAGGATTTTATCGTGCCTGAGGAACCTCTTGAACAGGAGCGCTTCAAGCGCCAGCTAATAGCCACTGCAAGGAGCCTGGAAAAGAAGCAGCAACAGCTTCAAGCTGACCAAGATTTGCTCAACGACAAATGGACTGATGTCCTAGCAGCCAAAGAATACAGCCTCAAGCGCCAATCCAAAAGCTACCCGAAGCGCAAATTGCTACCTCAGTTCGACGAAGAGGCACCGGAACACATACCACCATCGCGCAATGCGGCTGACCGACCACCACGTGGTCGGGATAAAAGGGCAACTCAAGCCGAACACCAGCCCGCCCTGCCTCATTGCAAAGGCAGAGGTAAATCAGCTCACGATCATACATATGACCTTCGGCAGGGCCTGAACAATAAAGCAGGACATACCAGGTCAATCTACGGATAGCGAGGATGTGCCCCAACACAGGACGACGACCATCTCTTCGGACGTGACAAACCTAGTCATACGCGGGCTGAAAGCCGCAGACGGACTCCATCAGAGCTACGTCGCGATACGGCCCAATACAGAGGTGCCGCACACCCCCATTGCTTCACCGATGAAGTCATGGAACATGAATTACTAGAAGGGTTCAAACCCGTGAATGTAGAATCATACAATGGAACCACAGACCGCGCGGTATGGATTGAAGACTTCATTCTCCACATTCATATGGCCTGCGGTGATGACCTTCATGCCATCAAATACCTCCCCCTAAAACTCAAAGGACCAGCCCGGCACTGGTTGAACAGCCTGCCCAAAAATTCCATCGGCAGCTGGGAGGACTTGGAAGAGGTCTTCCTTGATAACTTCCAAGGTACATATGTTCGACCTCCGGACATGGACGACTTAATTCATATAGTCCAACAGCCCGGAGAGTCTGCCAGGAAATTCTGGACTAGGTTCTTAACTAAAAAGAATCAGATTGTCGACTGTCCGGATGCCGAAGCCCTAGCGGCCTTTAAAAATAACATTCACGACGAATGGCTCGCCCGCCACCTCGGCCAAGAGAAGCCAAAGTCCATGGCAGCCCTAACTGCACCCATGAACCACTTTTGTGCGAGCGAGGATAGTTGGCTAGCTCGTAGCAAAAAAACGCAAGCGACGCCAGCACCCCTGAAGCTAAAAGTAGCAACTACAAGTCTCGACACAACAAATACAAGCGTCGAAACAACAATGACAACACCGAGGATACGGCAGTCAATGCCGGATTCAGTGGCTATTAGTCCGGTCAGCGGAAGAAGCCATTCAAAAAGAACAATTCGGACCCATCTTGCTTGGACCGCATACTTGATCGTTTGTGCCAGATTCATGGCACCCCAGACAAACCACCCAATCATACCAATAGAGATTGTTGGGTTTTAAAATAGGCCAGCAAGTTAAATGCCGAAAACAAGGATAATGGATCACAAAGCGAAGAGGACGACGAGGAGTCCCGGCCGACGAACACAGGGGGACAGAAGAAGTTTCCCCCTCAGGTCAAAACGGTGAACATGATATACACCACTCACATCCCCAAGAGGGAGCGCAAGCGCGCGCTCAGGGACGTCTATGCGATAGAGCCAGTCGCCCCAAAATTTAATCCATGGTCATCATGCCTGATCACTTTCGATCGCCGGGATCATCCGACCAGTATCCATCATGGAAGATCAGCCGCACTGGTCCTGGACCCAATAATTGATGGGTTCCACCTGACACGAGTCCTGATGGACGGTGGCAGCAGCCTCAATTTGCTCTATCAGGATACAATGCGCAAATGGGCATTAACCAATCAAGCCCATGAAGACTACCTTTAAAGGAGTCATACCGGGCATAGAGGCCGCTGCACGGGCTCAATCAAACTAGAGGTTGTGTTCGGATCTCCGGACAACTTCCGAAGTGAGGAGTTAATCTTCGATATCGTCCCCTTTCACAGCGGCTACCATGCACTACTCGGACGAACTGCATTTGCTCGATTCAATGTGGTGCCACACTATGCTTATCTCAAGCTCAAGATGCCTGGACCACGCGGCGTCATAACAGTCAATGGAAACACGGAACGCTCCCTCCGCACCGAGGAGCACACCGCTGCCTTAGCGGCAGAGGTATAGGGCGGCCTTTTTAGGCAGAAACTCAATTCGGCGGCCGATCCCCCGGACACTGTCAAGAGAGTCCGAACTATAACGTAGAAGGACAACTCGGCTCGTCAGGAGCTCGACTAGCAATTTAGCCTCCGTTCCAGTCCCGACCAAGTGGCGACAACTGTACCGCGCGTACATAATTACGCACTAAAAATACCATGGGCATGGATGGAGGCATAACCAGCTTGTGTTCTGCAATACGGCTAGACCGCTCCGGACACATAATTTCACTATTTCCTTTTTCTTTTTTTACAGGCCTTTTCTGGCGGCTTGACCATCGATTATTTTCGAAGGATAAAAATACCAAGGCGACAAGAAGAATAGACGTACAGGGGAATCTTTAGGCGGTCTCTTTAACGACCCCTCAATCTATTTTCAGGACCCACATGCAGCTCTCCCTTGGTTAAGGCATAGTAAATAGCCTTCTGCTTATCGCACTACTTGTATAAATGCGCTTTAATGCACTAAGGAAATTATAATAGAAGCAGTTTGTGGCCCAAATTTTTACGGCTCTAGCTTACCACTTGTTCTTCTTTTTTCTTCCTTTTTATCTTTTCTTTTTCTAGTAACTCTATCAGGTAACACGTGTACACTCTAGTGCGTTTCAATTCGCCAGGGGCTTCATAGCGCCCCACAACATGGCAACAAAAGTCCGAACACTTTTACAAGTACAGTTCGGCACCCCGAATTTAGCACTATATGCATGGGCTCCGAATCATGTCTTTGGTCAATAGTTGGGTTGCCCGACTCCTGTGCTTACTACCTTACGTTCCGTTGTATCGGCTAGGGTAGTAAAGGGAGAACTAATGCAATTGTGCCCTGGTTTACCCAAGTGAGCACCTCAGTAGAGAAAGCCGAAAACTAATTGTCATGCGGTGAGAGATGGTCAGCTCTTCAGAGGTCTCAAATCCTTAGAGATTTTTTCCGCATTACGCGAGGGATTGGTACTTACCCAATCAAGTGTTTATAGCATCCTTGTCCGGATACTAGGGGCAGCGCCTATATTTCTATCTGTCAAACTCCTATGGCTAAGTGAGGGTACTAAAGCCACATAGTCCGATTGCCTGGTTCGTCGCGCTAAACACCTCGTTCAATGGATCAAGAGTGTTTAGATTACATCCCGAACACCCCCATATTTCCTACGTGGGGGCAGAAGCCGATGACTGGCCAACTCTCAGATTTCACATAACATGGCTGCACAGGAGGATAATTTTTTAAATAAACATTATATTACATAACGATTTTGTTTCATCATACAGGGCAAAGACAACATGATTGTATTCATTCAAAAATGGTGTCTTGCGCATGTTGCGTTGCTACAATGTGCGACCCCTCCAGGACGTCTGCAAAATACCGCTCGGGCGTGTGGTGCTCCTTGCCCTCTGGTGGCCCCTCGGTCGTCAGCTTGACAGCGGCCATCTTCACCCACCATATCTTGACGCGGGCGAAGGCCATGCGCGCACCTTCAATGCAGGCCGATCGCTTGACGAGTCCAGCCGAGAATAGGCGTTCACCAGCCGCTTCACGAGTTCGAATTAGCTACCGGACATAGCTTCGGCTGGCCACAGCCGGATTATCAAATCCTTCACGGCTAGTTCGGCCACCGTATGCAGCTCCACCAGCTGTTTTAGCTGATCGGTGAAGGGCACATGATGCTCTGGCGCAAGATACTGTGACCAGAACAACTTCTCCGCCGAGCTCCCTTCTTTGGCTCAGAAGAACTCTGCAGCGTCGGACACACTACGCGGCAGATTTGCAAATGCCCCTGGAGAACTCCGAATCTTAGTTAGTAGGAGATATTTCTTATTCACATGCTTGCTTTGCATACTAAATGCCTTACCCGCCGCGATATTCTTGGCCTCTGGATCTCCTAGAGGGCACCCTGGGCTTCAACCCGGGCTGCTTCCGTGCTTTGGCGAGCCTTTGAGAGTTCGGCGTCTCAAGCCGAAACATCTCCCTCCAAGCCCTCATACTTCTTGACAGCATCTTGGAACTCTTGCTGGACCTCGTTCAGCCTGGCCTTAAGCTTTTTACGAGTAGGCAGCTCCTTGACAGCTTTTCCCTCGGCTTCGGCCAGGGCCTTTTTTCTGGGCCTCGACCTCGGTCATCGCCCCTACACATATCATGACACTACGATCAGTATATACCATTTATTCTTTCTGAATACATAACGAGTCACTGCATACCTTGCTGGTCCTCCAGCTGCCTCCTTGCCTGGTCGAGCTCTTCTTCGGCCCGCTCCAGTTTCTGCCATAGTCCTGAGACTTCGGCAGTGTGAGAGGTCGCGGCCAGCAGCGACGCATGCTCATTCAAATCAGACATAGTTTGGTTAGCTTCCTACAAAATTTAATTGATCCTCTGCCCGGCTTTTCTTGCCGAACACCGGACAGTGTCTCACGGGCTACTGTCTATATTGGGATTTTCTCGGTTAAACGTTGCTTACCTCAAAACCTATCAGCAGGCCGCTGCAGGCTTCGGTCAGTCTGCTCTTAACGGATTGAACCTTCTCAATCACCGTACCCATAAGGATACGGTGTTCTTCCACAATGGAAGTGCCTCGTAGCGCTTCCAATAGATTATACGGCGCCTCTGGTTGGACAAAGGTCGCCGGCGGGACTGCTTGTCGGACTTCGGGGCCGTATGGGTCTCCAGATCCATGCTCCGAGGGGGCCGAATTGAGTATGACCGCCATCGTCAGTCTCCATGGGGGCCTGTTCCCCCATGTGTCCGGCGGCCGAGGTGTCGCCCTCCGGCGCCGCCTTGACGGCCTCCCAAACCTCTCCCTGGCCTGGGAAGGTCCTTTGGGACAGCACCTCATCGTCTCCCTTGGCCTTGGGAGAGTAAGCGGCCGACGGTGTCTCGCTGGCCATCTCCTTTGAGTCCCACGAGCCTCTTGATGAGGATCGCTGGGAGTTGTCGTGGGCCAGACTGCAATGACATAATTAAACCATGTAAAATACCATATGGTGGAAAGGCCGGATAATTGGTCGTGTACGGGTTCTTAGCACTCACGATGCGGCCAGGGGCTTGTTCCGGGGGCGTAGCTCCGGACTGCTGTCGACGTGGCATGCGGAGCTGCCCACGAGTGGGCCTTTCCCCTTCTTGGGCGCCTCCGCCTCCAGAATTATGGAGGCCGCCCTCTTCTTCCTCCCCCCATCAGGGGGAGAATCGCTTTCCTCCTCCTCATCGTCATCGTCTTCGGCGGCGGAGGAGCGGGTCTTGTCTTCGGACATCGCGTCCGAAGCGCCCTTGCGGTGGGGGCCACTCCGGACCCCCTTGGCCTTCCTGAGGGAGTCCTGGATTAGGGGGTCTCCGGACAGCCGGACTATCTCCATTGGCCGGACTGTTAGACTATGAAGATACAAGATTGAAGACTTCATCTTGTGTCCGGATGGGACTCTACTTAGCGTGGAAGGCAAGCTAGGCAATACGGATATGGATATCTCCTCCTTTGTAACCGACCTTGTGTAACCCTAACCCTCTCCCGTGTCTATATAAACCGGAGGGTTTTAGTCCGTAGGACAACAACCATAACATACAATCATACCATAGGCTAGCTTCTAGGGTTTAGCCTCTCCGATCTCGTGGTAGATCTACTCTTGTACTACCCATATCATCAATATTAATCAAGCAGGACATAGGGTTTTACCTCCATCAAGAGGGCCCGAACCTGGGTAAAACATCGTGTCCCCTGCCTCCTGTTACCATCCGGCCTAGACGCACAGTTCGGGACCCCCTACCCGAGATCCGCCGGTTTTGATACCGACATTGGTGCTTTCATTGAGAGTTCCTCTGTGTCGTCGCCGTTAGGACTGATGGCTCCTACTATCATCGATAGCGATGCGGTCCAGGGTGAGACTTTTCTCCCCGGACAGATCTTCGTATTCGGCGGCTTTGCACTGCGGGCTAATTCTCTTGGCCATCTGGAGCAGATTGAAAGCTACGCCCCTGGCCATCAGGTCAGATTTGGAAGTTTGAACTACACGGTCGACATCCGCGGAGACTTGATCTTCGAAGGATTCGAGCCACAGCCGGGCGCACCGCACTGTCGCGATGGGTATGACCTAGCTCTACCGCCGAACAGTACCCCAGAGGCCGCGCCCGCATCAGCTCCGACCCTTAGCTCGGAGCCAACTGCGCCAATCGAGGACGGGTGGTTAGACACCGCCTCAGGGGCTGCAGCCTCAACGGCGATCGAGCCAAACACCAGCATAATCCTCTGCGCAGCCCGTGACTCCAAGGTGTCGGACTCTTTTCCGGACTCCGAACCATCCGCGCCCCTGCCAATCGAATCCGATTGGGCGCCGATCATGGAATTCAACGTCGTAGATATCTTTCAACACTCGCCCTTCGGCGACATTCTGAATTCACTAAGGTCTCTCTCTTTGTCAGGAGAGCCCTGGCCGGATTATGGCTAACAGGATTGGGATGTGGATGATGAAGAAATTCGACGCCCACCCACCACCCACTTCGTAGCCACTGTCAATGATTTAACCGACATGCTCGACTTCGACCCCGAAGACATCGACGGTATGGACGACGATGTAGGAGACGAACATGAACCAACACCTATAGGGCACTGGAAAGCCACCTTGTCATATGACATATACATGGTGGATACACCCAACGAAGTCAATGGCGACGAGATAGCAGAGGATGACCCCTCCAAGAAGCAACCCAAGCGCCGACGTCAGTGGCGCCGCTCTAAGTCCCGCCAAAGCAAAAGTGGTGATACCGGCACAGGAGATAATAACACTCCGGATAGTGCCGAAGACAACAACAACCCCCTCCAGCAAGATTTAGAGCGGGAGGATGGAGGAGCCAGCTCTCCTGAGAGAGCGGCAGACGGAGAGGAGGAGGATGACAATCACATGCCCCCCTCCGAAGATGAGGCAAGCCTCGGCGACGATGAATTCGCCGTACCGGAGGATCCCGTCGAACAAGAGCGCTTCAAGCACCGGCTTATGGTCACGGCAAATAGCCTGAAGAAAAAGCAGCGGCAGCTTCAAGCTGATCAAGATCTGCTAGCTGACAAATGGACTGAAGTCCTCGTGGCCGAGGAATATAAACTTGAGCGTCCCTCCAAGAGTTACCCAAGGCGCGGGTTACTACCCCGACTGGAGGAAGAAGCGTATGATACGGCTGATCGGCCACCTCGTGGCCGCGATAGAGAGGCATTCCAGCCAAAAGCTCAGCCTCCACCCCAACGCCATTCAAACAAAAAGGCATGGGGAGATATGCCAGACCTGCGAGACATATTGGAGGACAAGGCAAAGCATTCAAGATTGATCTACGGATCACGAGGGCGCACCACTCTGCGAGACGACAAACGTCACGCCGGATACAGTAAAAGCAAATCCGACCGGGCCGAACACAGCGGGCAAGACCCATTCGAGCTGCGTCGCGATATAGCCTAATACAGAGGCGCCGCACACCCCTTATGCTTCACATACGAAGTAATGGAACATTAATTCTCAGAAGGTTTCAAACCTATAAATATTGAATCATACGACGACACAACAGATCCCACAGTATGGATTGAGGACTTCCTCCTCCACATCCACATGTCCCGCGGCGATGACTTACACGCCATCAAATACCTCCCACTAAAGCTCAAAGGACTAGTGCGGCATTGGCTTAAAAGCTTGCCAGCGGATTCCATTAGCTATTGATAAGATCTGGAAGCCGCATTCCTCGACAACTTTCAGGGCACTTATGTGCGACCACCAGACACCGATGACTTGAGCCACATAATTCAGCAGCCAGAAGAGTCGGCCAGGCAATTCTGGACTCGGTTCCTTACAAACAAAAATCAAATCATCGACTGTCCGAATGCGGAGGCCTTAGCAGCTTTCAAGCACAACATCCGAGACGAGTGGCTAGCCCGGCACCTTGGTCAGGAAAAGCCAAAATCTATGGCAGCGCTCACGACTGAATGAAAGCACAAGTGCTCCCTAGGTGGTTTGATAATGATGACAACATATCTCTGTGGACTAAAATTTCTATCTAGCATGTTTCAGATAAGTTCAACAATGGAGTGGCCATGGACTAAAGGTTGTGGGAACTCCTTCAAGATGCTAAGGACAAAGGATTGGCTAAAGCTTTCAAGCTCAAGACTCTTCATTTTACATTTTAGTGATCCAGATCACATTGAGTCTAGGAAAAGCCATACTATCAAGGAGGGATGAGGTGTTTGCTTAATGAGCCTCTTGCTTCATGTGCTGTGCTTAGTGATATGCTCCAAAACCCTCAACTACTTTCCCATATCCACATATGACCTAAACCCTAAGCCAAACTCGGTCCTACCGATTCTTTCTATCCGGCGCCACCGAGTTTCACTTGTCATAAGCCACTGCCAAACCCTAGCAATTCGGTTCTACCGATAGGGATCTCGGTCTCACCGAGATGGGATTGCAAACTCTCTGTTTCCCTTTCGTAACTTTTCGGTCTCACCGAAAGAGCGAATCGGTCCCACCGAGATTGCAATGTAAACTCTTTGTTTCCCTTTTGTAACTTTTCAGTCTCACCGAAAGAGCAAATCGGTCCCACCAAGTTTGTCTCACCGAGTTTGTGTAATCGGTCTCACCGAGATTACGTTATGCCCAAACCCTAACCATATCGGTCCTACCGAGTTGCATGTCAGTCCCACCGAAAATCTCTAACGGTCACTAGGTTTACCTTTTCGGTCCGACCGAGTTTGTTGATTCGGTCCCACCGAGATTGGAAAACTGTGTGTAACGGTTGGATTTTGTGTGGAGGCTATATATACCCCTCCACCTCCTCTTCATTCATGGAGAGAGCCATCAGAACACATACACAATTCCAACTCATATGTTCTGAGAGAGAACCACCTACTCATGTGTTGAGACCAAGATATTCCATTCCTACCATATGAATCTTGATCTCTAGCCTTCCCCAAGTTGCTTTCCACTCAAATCTTCTTTCCACAAAATCCAAATCCTATGAGAGAGAGTTGAGTGTTGGGGAGACTATCATTTGAAGCACAAGAGCAAGGAGTTCATCATCAACACACCATTTGTTACTTCTTGGAGAGTGGTGTCTCCTAGATTGGCTAGGTGTCACTTGGGAGCCTCCGACAAGATTGTGGAGTTGAACCAAGGAGTTTGTAAGGGCAAGGAGATCGCCTACTTCGTGAAGATCTACCGCTAGTGAGGCAAGTCCTTCGTGGGCGATGGCCATGGTGGGATAGACAAGGTTGCTTCTTCATGGACCCTTCGTGGGTGGTTGCTTCTTCGTGGACCCTTCGTGGGTGGAGCCCTCCATGGACTCGCGCAACCATTACCCTTCGTGGGTGGAGCCCTCCGTGGACTCGCGCAACCATTACCCTTCGTGGGTTGAAGTCTCCATCAACGTGGATGTAGGATAGCACCACCTATCCGAACCACGGGAAAAACATCCGTGTCTCCAATTGCGTTTGAATTCTCCAAACCCTTCCCTTTACATTCTTGCAAGTTGCATGCTTTATTTTCCGCTGCTCATATACTCTTTACATGCTTGCTTGATATGTATTGTGAATGTTGAAATTATGCCTAAACTCCACTTAAACCGAAAAAGCTTAAAAATTGCAACTTTAGCATTAAGTGTCTAATCACCCCCCCTCTAGACACATCTACTTCAAGATCCTACAACGACGCTCATGACCCGATTTTGTGCGGGAGAAGATAGCTGGCTGGCTCGCAGTAATAACATATCAAAGAACCATGGTACCTCAGATACCAAGCACGGCAATAGCAGGTCATGTCGCAACAAGCATAAGCACCGCATTAACAGCGAAAATACTGAGGATACGGCAGTCAACGCCGGATTCAAAGGCTCTAAACCCGATCAGCGGAAAAAGCCATTCAAACAAAGTACGCCGGGCCCATCCAGCTTGGACCGTATACTCGATCGCTCGTGTCAAATACACGGCACCCCAGACAAGCCAGCCAATCACACCAACAGGGATTGTTGGGCGTTCAAGCAGGCCGGCAAGTTAATTACCAAAAACAAGGACAAGGGGCCGCATAGCGATGACGAGGAGGAGCCCCGGCAGCCGCACACTGGAGGACAGAAGAGGTTTCCCCCGCAAGTGCGGACGGTGAACATGATATACGCAACCCACATCCCCAAGAGGGAGCAGAAGCATGCGCTCAGGGACGTATATGCGTTGGAGCCAGTCGCCCCAAAGTTCAACCCTTGGTCCTCCTGTCCGATCACCTTCGATCGCAGGGACCACCCCACTAGTATCCGTCATGGCGGATTCGCCGCACTGGTCCTAGACCCAATCATCGACGGATTTCACCTCACTCGAGTCCTTATGGACGGCAGCAGCAGCCTGAACCTGCTTTATCAGGACACAGTGCGCAAAATGGGTATAGACCCCTCAAGGATCAAACCCACAAAAATGACCTTTAAGGGCGTCATTCCAGGTGTAGAGGCCCATTGCACAGGCTCAATTACACTGGAGGTGGTCTTTGGATCCCCGGATAATTTCCGAAGCGAAGAGTTAATCTTCGATATAGTCCCGTTCCGCAGTGGTTATCACGCGCTGCTCGGGCGAACCGCATTCGCTAGATTCAATGCGGTATGCATACCTCAAGCTCAAGATGCCAGGACCTCGCGGAGTTATTACAATCAATTGAAACACAGAGCGCTCTCTCCGAACAGAGGAGCACACCGCGACCCTCGCAGCAGAAGCGCAAAGCAGCCTCTCAAGGCAATCAACCAATCCATCATTTCAAAGCCCGAACACCTTCAAGCGCGCTTGGGGCAATCGGCAAATAGACCGCCTGGCGCGATCTGAGCTCACTTAGCAATACGGCGGCCACCCCAATCCTAGCCCAACGGCGATATTCGTGCCGCACGTACATAATTACGCATTAAAAATACCTTGGGCACAGGTGGGGAGGGGGTCACACCTGCGGCACGCCCCAAAACGCGCCCTAAACCGCACTAGGGGCTTCCCGTTTTGTCATTTTTCTTTTTCTTTCAGGACCTTAATCTCTGGAAACACTGTCCGGCAGCACTATTGCCGAACACATGATGCAGCAACCAAGGAGGCATATAGCTACGTTATACCACGGGATTCCTAGGTTGATTACAGTAACGAGCGAAATATTCAATTTCATATCATTCCTCAGCTTGCCCTTGGAAGGGACATAGTCCTACTCTTTGCTTATCGCACTATCTGTATCATTCTGCTTTAACGCAATTTTTCAATAAACAATGCATGACATTACGACTATTATTGCATTCTTGTCATATATATATATCTATGTGTTCATTAATGACGCCTTGCCACCGTACACTCTGGTACGGCCAATACACCAGGGGCTTACGTACCCCACAATGCGGTGTGAAAAGTCCGAACACTTTCACAAGTGCGGCACCCCGAACTTATAGCATTATATGCATCAGCTCCGAATCATGTCTTTGGTCAAATGTTGGGTTTTCCCGGCTCCTATGTTTTGGTACCTTACGTTCCGCTCTATCGGCTAAGGTAGCGCTAGGAGAACTACTGCGATTGTGCCCGGTTCTGCCGGGTTGAGCACCTCAGTAGAGAAAGCTAAAACTGACTGTCATGATAAGGCGAGAGACTGGTCGCTGTTCGGCGAGGTTTTTCGAGTCCCTAAAGACTTATGCCACTTAGGGCGAGGGGCTGGCCCTGTCCGGCTTACAGGCGTGTATCGCGCCCCGAATTCGGCCTTCCGAATACCAGGGGCTTCGCCGAAATTTAAAATTATAGAATTCTATGGCTAAGTGAGAGTGATAAAGCATTATTAGTCCGGTTGCCTTGTTCGTTGTGCTGAGCACCTCCCTTGAAGGACCCAAACATGGGAACAAGAGTGCTCAGGTTTATCCCGAACACCCCAGCACTCGTGGCATGGGGGCAGAAGCCGAGGACTAGCCATCACTCAGATTGGATAAAATGCCAAACAGAAGGTAATATTTTAAATTCTAACAAGCGTTGCATAGCGCATATGAAACAAGTTTTCATACATACATGATAAAACGAGCAAGTCTCATTCAAATATTACATCTTTTGAACACTCATCCGCGATAAGATGGGCACCCGGCAGAACACCCTCGTAGTACATCTCAGGGTGGCGGTGCTCCTTGCCCTCCGGCGGCCCCTCCTTGATCAGCTTCACGGCGTCTAGCTTGACCCACTGCATTTTTACACGGGCGAAAGCCCGGCGTGCACCTTCAATGCAGACAGATCGCTTGACGACCTCTAGCCGCGGGCAGGCATCCACGAGCCGCCTCACCAGGCCGAAGAAGCTGTTCGGAAGGGCGTCACCAGGCCACAACCGGACTATAAAGCTCTTCATGGCCTGATCGGCCGCCTTATGTAGCTCGACCATCTGCTTCAGCTGGTCGCTCATTGGCACTAGATGTTCGGCCTGAGCATACTGAGACCAGAACAGCTTCTCTGTCGAGCTTCCGTCCTTGGCCTGGTAAAATTGTGCGGCATCGGACACACTGCGGGGCAAATCTGCGAATGCTCCTGAAGAGCTCCGGATCCGAGTAAGTAATCGGTAATTTACTTTTACATGCTTGCTTTACATATAGAAAGCCTTACCCGCCGCTATCTTCTTCATCGCGTCGATCTCTTGGAGAGCCTTTTGGGCTTCGGCCTTGGCACTTTTTACACTCTCGAGAGCCGCGACAAGCTCAGACTCCCGCGTCTTGGAGTCAAGCTCCAACGCCTCATGCTTCGCCACAAGAGCCTGGAGCTCTTGCTGCACCTCGCCCACCCGAGCCTCGTGCTTCTCTCGCTCGGTGCGCTCCTTGGCCGCTGTATCTTCGGCCTTGGTTAGCGCTTGCTTCAGGGTCGCCACCTCAGTCGTGACCCCTGGCAAACATACAATGATCCTGTCATTTTGCAATCGCGTCCTTTTTTATATATACATATCTATAGACGGGGTATTACTTACCCTTGTTCTCCTCGAGCTGCCTTTTGGCAAGGCCTAGCTCTTTCTTGGACCCCTCGAGGTCCTGCTTTAGTACGGCGACCTCCACAGTTAGTGCGGCGGACGCCAGCAGCGAAGCCTGCATATGCATATTGACATACTTATATTAGACTCCTGCGATATTATTTGATCCTCTATTCGGCTTTTCCTTGTGAACACCGAACAAAGCATCAGGGGCTACTGTCTATGCGGTAATATTTCTACTACATTTTAAAACACTTACCTCAAAGCCTGTTAGGAGGCTGGCACAGGCTTCAGTCAATCCGCTCTTGGCGGACTGAACCTTCTGGATCACCGCACTCATGATAGTACGGTGCTCCTCGTCGATGGAAGCGCTGCAAAGCACTTCCAGCAGATTGTCCAGTGCCTCTGGATGGACAAAGGTCACCGGCACAGGCGTCTTGCCCCTCTTAGATGGAGGCCGCCTGTCTGAGCCCGGAACCGCTGGAGGGTCCGGCACGGTGTTCGGCTGAGGGCCGAACTCGGAGCCCTCGGGGGCCCGTCCCCGTGGCTCCCGGAGTCCGGAAGGTCGCCTTGAGGTGCCTC
The DNA here is from genome assembly GCF_003073215.2 of Triticum urartu. NCBI lineage: Eukaryota > Viridiplantae > Streptophyta > Magnoliopsida > Poales > Poaceae > Triticum > Triticum urartu. The sequence goes on along the minus strand of NC_053024.1, from coordinate 223,614,377 downwards.
CAGGACTGTCTCCCCTCGATTCGGTGCCTCTTGAGACAACACCTCATCGTCGTCGGCGGGATGGGGAGGTGGCGGTCGGGACTGGATCGCTATCCATGTCCGACAAGCCCAAGGAGCCGTCCGATGATACATCGATACTGGCTCGTGGCGGCCTGCATAATCGCGTTCGGCGTTAGGGAAAGCAGTGGGACAAAGGAATCCTAGGAGTTACTCTGGTATCCGAATACTTACGATCTCCCCGGGGGCTTGACCCTGGGCAGCCACTCGCCTTCGCCTTTGTCGGCGGCGGTGGAACTGTCCGGAAGGAGAGTCCTTCCCTTCTTGGACCCTCCGGCCTCCCCGGTTGGGGCGGCCTTCCTTTTCTTGTCTCCCCCAGTCGGTGGGGGAGCATCTTCTTCTTCCTCTTCCTCATCTTCAGGGGAAGAGTGCGCCGCAGAGTCATCGGACGGTGAGTCCGACGACGCCTGGCATCGGGAACTCTTTCGGGTCCCCTTGGCCTTCTTGGTCTTCTCCGTCACCTTATAAGGGGCCGGAGTCAGCATCTTCGACAGAAGAGCGTCTGCGGGGACTTCGGGCAAAGGAGTCGGACAGTCGATCTGTCCGGCCATCTTCTACCAGTCCTGTCAAAGGTACGGGAGTTTAGATCCCGCATGGAGTCAATCTATATTAAAAAATAATTATCCTGTGAAAGGTAAAGCAGCTTACCGCACTGGCTTGGCGCTTCGCGCTGAATCCGCGATCCTCGGTAATAGGGGGAGGGACCTCGGCACTTTTGAACAGCACCCTCCATGCGTCTTCGTGAGTTGTGTCGAAGAGCCTGTTCAGAGTTCGGTGCTACGCCGGATTGAACTCCCACAAGTTGAACTCCCGTTGTTGGCATGGGAGTATCCGGTGGATAAGCATAACTTGGACTATGTTGACGAGCTTGAGCTTCTTGTCCACCATGTTTTGAATACATGTTTGGAGTCCGGTCAGCTCTTTTGAACTACCCCAGGACAGGCCCTTCTCTTTCCAGGAGGTGAGCCGCGTGGGGATGCCAGATCGGAACTCGGGGGCCGCTACCCATGCAGGGTCGCGCGGCTCGGTGATATAGAACCACCCCGATTGCCACCCCTTTATGGTTTCCACAAAGGAGCCCTCGAGCCATGTTATGTTGGGCATCTTGCCCACCATGGCGCCTCCGCACTCTGCCTGGCGGCCGCCCACCACCTTCGGCTTGACATTGAAGGTCTTCAGCCATAAGCCGAAGTGGGGCTTGATGCGGAGGAAGGCCTCGCACATGACGATAAACGCCGAGATGTTGAGGATGAAGTTCGGGGCCAGATCGTGGAAATCCAGGCCGTAATAAAACATGAGCCCACAAACGAAGGGATGGAGAGGGAACCCCAATCTGTGGAGGAAATGGGTGAGGAATACTACCCTCTCATGGGGCCTAGCGGTGGGGATGAGTTGCCCCTCATCTGGGAGCCGGTGCGCGATGTCGTCGGGCAGGTAGCCGGCTCTCCTCAGTTTCTTGATGCCTCCATCCGTGATGGAGGAGACCATCCACTTGCCTCCCGCTCCATACATGATTGGATAAGGTCGAGGTGGGAAGTGCAGACTTGGGCGCTGGAGCTCGAGTGTGCGAAAACGGATGAGCAGAGGAGGAAGAAGGCGTGGATAGAAAGGTGAATCCTTATCCCTTTATATGGGCGGACGAAACTAAGCGTCCCCACTTGCCTGGTAAAACTCTCTTATCCCCCAAGCGCCGCAATTGATGGCGTGGTTGGGTTACCCACGCCCGTATTGATGAGAATCCCGTAATAAGGGGACACGATCTCTGCTTTGACAAGACGTGTCGAAAAACTGCCTCGCGTTATGTGCGGGGCTGGTTAAAAGAAACGGTTCGAATAATCACCGGGCCATGACGTAACGTCATGCTACCAAAACAAGCCAGCAAATTAGATCTGCGAAAATATTATTCTCTCTACGGTGGAATGTGGAACTTATTTTGCAGGGTCGGACACTATCCTCGTATTCAAATTCTTCTGTGATGTATTCGGAGAAGGAACCCGCCTTGCAATGCCGAAGACAATACTGCATGCCGGACTCATCGTCATTGAAGCCTGGTTCAGGGGCTACTAAGGGAGTCCTGGATTAGGGGGTCTTCGGACAGCCGGACTATCTCCATTGGCCTGACTGTTAGACTATGAAGATACAAGATTGAAGACTTCATCTCGTGTCCGGATGGGACTCTACTTGGCGTGGAAGGCAAGCTAGGCAATACGGATATGGATATCTCCTCCTTTGTAACCGACCTTGTGTAACCCTAACCCTCTCCGGTGTCTATATAAACCGGAGGGTTTTAGTCCGTAGGACAGCAACCATAACATACAATCATACCATAGGCTAGCTTCTAGGGTTTAGCCTCTCCGATCTCGTGGTAGATCTACTCTTGTACTACCCATATCATCAACATTAATCAAGCAGGACGTAGGGTTTTACCTCCATCAAGAGGGCCCGAACCTGGGTAAAACATCGTGTCCCCTGCCTCCTGTTACCATCCGGCCTAGACGCACAGTTCGGGACCCCCTACCCGAGATCCGCCGGTTTTGACACCAACACTTCCCCTTGGCTTTCTTCTCCGGCGCCTTATAGGGCGCCGGCACCAGCATCTTCGCTAGACACGGGATGACTGGTTCTTCAGGCAGCGGAGCCGGACACTGTATCCGCTTCGCCCTCTTCATCCATTCCTGAAAAAGAAGTGATAATAAAAGTTCAGATATCCTCCTTGAAATAAACAAGTAGAGGATGCTTTGAAAATTTACCTCGCTGGTGGGGTGGTTAATGTCATGCCCGCGGTCCTAGTCTGTGGCTGGTGGTTTCTCGTTGCCCTTGAAGAGCAATTTCCATACATCTTCGTGAGTAGTTTCAAAGAGCCTCTTCAGGGTATGGTGCTTCTTGAGATCGAACTCCCATAAAGGGCGACCTCGGCTTTGGCACGGGAGAATCCAGCGAACTAGCATCACCTGGATTACGTCAACGAGCTTGATATGTTTATCCATGATGCTCCGAACGCGCATTTGTAGCGCTATCAGCTCGTCTGACGAAGACCAATTCGGGCTCTTCTCAACCCAGGAGGTGAGCCACATTGGAGCGCTGGAGTTGAATTCGGCAGCTGCGGCCCAGTTGGCGCCGCGGGGTTCCGTGATGTAGAACCATTGTTTCTGCCATTCCTTGACAGTCTCCACGAAAGTTCCTTTCGGCCAGGAGACATTGGTCATCTTACTCACCATGGCGCCTCCGCACTCCGTGTGCTGGCCATCCACCACCTTCGGCTTCACGTTGAAGACCTTGAGCCACAACCCGAAGTGGGGTTGGATGCGGAGGAAGGCCTCACACACGACGATAAACGCCGAGATGTTGAGGAAAGAGTTCAGGGATAGATCATGGAAGTCTATCCCGTAATAGTACATCAGCCCGCGGACGAAAGGGTGGATTGGAAACCCTAGCCCGCGGAGGAAATGAGGGATGAATACCACCCTCTCATTGGGCTTAGGTGTGGGGACGACTTGCCCTTGGGCTGGAAGACGGTGGGTGATTTCCTTCACCAGGTACCCGACCGCCCGGAGCTCAGTAATGTCCTTCTCCTTGACGGAGGAGACCATCCACTTGCCTTGACCTTCAGATCCGGACATGGTTGAGTGCTTGCTCGAGTGGGAAGAAGATGGGAATTGGGCGCTGGAGCTCAAGAGTGGAAGGGCAGAGGAAGAGAGAATGCGTGGGAGAAGAAGGGGGAATCCTTATCCCCTAATAAAGGCAGTGAATATCGAACGCCTCCCCACTTTCCCTAAAACTCGCCTATTCCTAAGGGCCGTGTAAACGACACGGTTGGGTTACCCACGCCCGCGTTGATGAAAATACCGCAATAAGGGGACACGATCTCTGCTTTGACAAGACATGCTAATGGAAACCGCATCTCGAAGCGCGGAACAGCGGACAAAAACGGTTTGATATAGTGATCGAATAGACGTGATGTCATCTTGCAAAAAGTTGTCAGCAGATGGGACTCATGAAATATTATATTCCCTGCGGTTGTGTGTGGTACTTGCGTTGCAGATCTGGACACCTTCGAAGACTATCTTGGATTATTCGGAAGTGGAACCCGCCTTGCAATGCCGAAGACAATCTGCGCGCCGGACACATCGTCATTGAAGCCTGGTTCAAGGGCTACTGAGGGAGTCCTGGACTAAGGGGTCCTCGGGCGTCCGACCTATTGATATGGGCCTGACTAATGGGTTGTGAAGATACGAAGACCGAAGACTTTACCCGTGTCTGGATGGGACTCTCCTTGGCGTGGAAGGCAAGCTTGGTAATCAACTATGAATATTCCTTTCTCTGTAACCGACGTTGTGTAACCCTAGATCCCTCCCGTGTCTATATAAACTGGAGGGCTAAGTCCATAGATAGACCTGAATAATCATAGCCAGACTAGACTTTTAGGGTTTGGCCATTACGATCTCGTGGTAGATCAACTCTTATAATACTCGTATTCATCAAGATCAATCAAGCAGGAAGTAGGGTATTACCTCCATAGAGAGGGCCCGAACCTGGGTAAACATTGTGTCCCCCGTCTCCTGTTACCATCAATCCTAGACGTACAGTTCGGGACCCCCTACCCGAGATCCGCCGGTTTTGACATCGACAATCCTAAATTATTTGTATATTGATCTACTGCAGTTGGAATTGGTATTTTATCGCTCGCTCTCTGGCAAAAAAATGAAAATTATTCTCGTGAGCGCATACTTTCTGTTTTTTTCAGCAAGATCAAACAACAATCACCCAAGAAGATCCTAAAGGCTTTACTTGGCACAAACACTAATTAAAACATAAAAAACACAATCATAACAGAGGATAGATGATTTATTTATTACTAAACAGGAACAAAAAGCAAAGAACAAAAATTAAATTCGGTTGCCTCCCAACAAGCGCTATCGTTTAATGCCCCTAGCTAGGCATGATGATTTCAATGATGCTCACATAAAAGATAAGAATTGAAACATAAAGAGAGCATCATGAAGAATATGACTAGCACATTTAAGTCTAACCCACTTCCTATGCATAGGAATTTTGTGAGCAAACCATTTATGGGAACAAGAATCAAGTTGCATAGGAAGGTAAAGTAAGGATAACTTCAAGATTTTCAACACATAGAGAGGAAACTTGATATTATTGCAATATGTAAAAGCATATGTTCCTCTCTCATGATAATTTTCAGTAGCATCATGAATGAATTCAACAATATAACCATCACATAAAGTATTATTTTCATGATGCACAAGCATAGAAATTTTGCTACTCTCCACATAAGCAAAATTCTTCTCATTCGGAATAGTGGGAGCAAACTCAACAAAATAACTATCATATGAGGCATAATCCAATTGAAAATTAAAATCAAGATGACAAGTTTCATGGTTATCATTGTTCTTTATAGCATACATGCCATCACAATAATCATCATAGATAGCAACTTTGTTCTCATAATCAATTGGAACCTCTTCTGAAATAGTGGATTCATCACTAAATAAAGTCATGACCTCTCCAAATCCACTTTCATCAATATAATCATCATAAATAGGAGGCATGCTATCATCATAATAAATTTGCTCATCAAAACTTGGGGGACAAAATATATTATCTTCATCAAACATAGCATCCCCAAGCTTGTGGCTTTGCATATCATTAGCATCATGGGTGTTCAAAGAATTCATACTAAGAACATTGCAGTCATTCTCATCATCCAAAGATTTAGTGCGAAACATTTTAATACATTCTTCTTCTAACACTTTGGCACAATTATCAGAATCCTTATTTTCACGAAAGACATAAAAAATATGAAGCATATGAGGCAACCTTAATTCCATTTTTTTGTAGTTTTCTTTTATAGACTAAACTAGTGATAAAACAAGAAACAAAAAGATTCGATTGCAAGATCTAAAGATATACCTTAAAGCGCTAACCTCCCCGGCAACGGCGCCAGAAAAGATCTTGATGTCTATTACGCAACCTTCTTCTTGTAGACGTTGTTGGGCCTCCAAGTGCAGAGGTTTGTAGGACAGTAGCAAATTTCCCTCAAGTGGATGACCTAAGGTTTATCAATCCGTGGGAGGCATAGGATGAAGATGGTATCTCTCAAACAACCCTGCAACCAAATAACAAAGAGTCTCTTGTGTCCCCAACACACCCAATACAATGGTAAATTGTATAGGTGCACTAGTTCGGCGAAGGGATGGTGATACAAGTGCAATATGGATGGTAGATATAGGTTTTTGTAATCTGAAAATATAAGAACAGCAAGGTAACTAATGATAAAAGTGAGCGTAAATGGTATTGCAATGCTAGGAAACAAGGCCTAGGGTTCATACTTTCACTAGTGCAAGTTCTCTTAACAATAAGAACATAACTGGATCATATAACTATCCCTCAACATGCAACAAAGAGTCACTCCAAAGTCACTAATAGCGGAGAACAAACGAAGAGATTATTGTAGGGTACGAAACCACCTCAAAGTTATCCTTTCTGATCGATCTATTCAAGAGTCCGTAGTAAAATAACATGAAGCTATTCTTTCCGTTCGATCTATCCTAGTGTTCGTACTAGAATAACACCTTAAGACGCAAATCAACCAAAACCCTAATGTCACCTAGATACTCCAATGTCACCTCAAGTATCCGTGGGTATAATTATACGATATGCATCACACAATCTCAGATTCATCTATTCAAACAACACAAAGAAAATCAAAGAGTGCCCCAAAGTTTCTACCGGAGAGTCCAGACAAAAACGTGTGCCAACCCCTATGCATAAGTTCACGAGGTCACAGAACTCGCAAGTTGATCACCAAAACATACATCAAGTGGATCACGTGAATTTCCCATTGTCACCATAGATAAGCACATGCAAGACATACATCAAGTGTTCTCAAATCCTTAAAGACTCAATCCGATAAGATAACTTCAAAGGGAAAACTCAATCCATTACAAGAGAGTAGAGGGGAGAAATATCATAAGATCTGATACGTCTCCGTCATATCTATAATTTTTTATTGTTCCATGCCAATATTATATAACTTTCATATACCTTTGGCAACTTTTTATACTATTTTTGAGACTAACATATTGATCCAGTGCCCAGTGCCAGTTCTTGTTTGTTGCATGTTTTTTGTTTCGTATAAAATCCATATCAAGCGGAGTCCAAATAGGATAAAAACTGACGAAGATTTTTTTGGATTATATGTGAATTTTGGGGAGTGAAATCAACGCAAGATGATGATCGAGGGGGCCACGAGGCAGGGGGAGCGCCCCAGGGTGTCAGGCACGCCCTGGGCCCTCGTGGCCACCCCGTAAGGCGGTTGCTGCCCTTCTTTCGCCGCAAGAAAGCTAATGTCCGGATAAAAATCGTTTCCAAATTTCAGCCCAATAGCAGTTACGGATCTCCGGAAATATAAGAAACGGTGAAAGGGCAGAATTAGGGAACGCAAAAACACAGAGACAGAGAGACAGATCCAATCTCGGAGGGGCTCTCGCCCCTCCCATGCCATGGAGGCCATGGACCAGAGGGGGAACCCTTCTCACATCTAGGGAGAAGGTCAAGTAAGAAGAAGAAGGGGGCTCTCTCCCCCTCTCTTCCGGTGGCCCCGGAACGCCGCCGGGGCCATCATCATCACCGCAATCTACACCAACAACTTCACCGCCATCATCACCAACTCTTCCCCCCCTCGATGCAGTGGTGTAACCCCTCTTTTACCCGATGTAATCTCTACTTAAACATGGTGCTCAACGCTATATATTATTTCCCAATGATGTATGGCTATCCTATGATGTTTGAGTAGATCCGTTTTATCCTATGGGTTAATTGATGATCGTGATTGGTTTGAGTTGCATGTTTTATTATTGGTGCTGTCCTATGGTGCTCTCCGTGTCGCGCAAGCGTGAGGGATCCCCGTTGTAGGGTTTGCAATATGTTCATGATTTGCTTATGGTGGGTGGCGTGAGTGATAGAAACACAGACCCGAGTAAGTAGGTTGTTTGCGTATGGGAATAAAGAGGACTTGATGCCTTATAATGCTATGGTTGGGTTTTACCTTAATGATCTTTAGTAGTTGCGGATGCTTGCTAGAGTTCCAATCATAAGTGCATATGATCCAAGAAGAGAAAGTTGTTAGCTTATGCCTCTCCCTCAAATAAAATTGCAATAATGATTACCGGTCTAGTTATCGATTGCCTAGGGACAAATAACTTTCTCGTGACAAAAAGCTCTCTACTAAACCTAACTTAGTTGTGTCTTTATCTAAACAGCCCATACTTTTTATTTACGCGCTCTATATTATCTTGCAAACCTATCCAACAACACCTACAAAGTACTTCTAGTTTCATACTTGTTGTAGGTAAAGCGAACGTTAAGCGTGCGTAGAGTTGTATCGGTGGTCGATAGAACTTGAGGGAATATTTGTTCTACCTTTAGCTCCTCGTTGGGTTCGACACTCTTACTTATCCAAAGAGGCTACAATTGATCCCCTATACTTGTGGGTTATCAAGATTCTTTTTCTGGCGCCGTTGCCGGGGAGTTATAGCGTGGGGTGAATATTCTCGTGTGTGCCTGTTTGCTTTATCACTAAGTAATTTTTATTTGCTGTTCTAAGTTGTTCTCTATCTTTAGTTATGGATATGGAACACGAAATACTAAAAAATAGGTTTACTTGCTACTCATGGAGATGGGGAACCTCCTAAAACCCTCGATGCTCATTATGTGAAAGATATTATGTACTACTTTGATAATCCTGAGAAAACCCCATTCAACTTTATAATGGGAGTAACATTGGATCAACGTGAATACTTTAGGGATTATCGCTTGACTCAAAAATGGAAACTACTATGGGATCAAATTTATATGTTGCATTGGTATGCTCGACAACTATGCTTGAGATATGATTATACTTGTTGCTCTAGGATGAAGGCTCCACACCTTCCCTTTTCATGCAAATTTAATAATAATGAAACCTTAGCTTCTTATGCTAATGGTATATATGATTACTATGATGTGGAACGAATAGAAGAATTCATTGCTTTTATGGGTGCTTATGAAATTGAATCTTTGTTTAAAGAGTGTGAAAATCTTGATGATGGTGTTTACAGACCTGAAAATATTGCTATACTTAAATATTGCTATGAAAATTATGAATTCAATTCCGATATTGATGAATTTATTGAGAAATTCTCCGCTGTCCAAGAAGAGACTAATATTTTGCAGGAGTCTATGTAAGAATAAATTGATGAAACTGTGAGCTCATTGGATGAAAAAGATGATGAGGAGAGCAAAGAACAAAAGGAGGAAGAGCGGATTAGCTACCCGTGCCCACCTTCTAATGAGAGTAACTCTTGAACTCATACATTGTTTAATTTCCCTTCGTGCTTACCGAAGGATGAATGCTATGATGATTGTTATGATCCCGTTGATTTTTTTTGAAATATCCCTTTTTGATGATGCTTGCTATGCTTGTGGCCAAGATGCCAATATGAATTATGCTTATGGAGATGAACTTTCTATAGTTCCTTATGTTAAACATGAAATTGTTGCTATTGCACCCACGCATGATAGTCCTATTATCTATTGGAATTCTCCCGACTACACTATATCAGAGAAGTTTGCCCTTGTTAAGGATTATATTGATGGGTTGCGTTTCACTACTACACATGATGATTTTGATAGATATAATATGCATGTGCTTGCTGCTCCTACTTGCAATTATTATGAGAGATGAACTACATTTCCGCCTCTCCATGTTTCCAATATGATAAAATTGCAAGAAACTGTTTATACTATGCATTGGCCTTTACTATGTGTGCATGAATTGTTCTTTTATGACATGCCGATGCATAGGAAGAGAGTTAGACTTCGTTTTTGCATGATATATGTTGCTTTGTGCTCACTACTAAATCACAAATCATTGTTAATTAAAATTGGCTTTGATATACCTTGGGATCCGGGTGGATCCATTACTTGAGCACTATATGCCTAGCTTAATGGCTTAAAAAACGCTGCCAGGGAGACAACCCGGAAGTTTTAGAGAGTCATTTATTTCTGTTGAGTGCTTTTATATAGTTTGAAAACAAAAAAATAAAGAGGGGAACCCAAAGATTTTCAGAAAGGAAAGTGAAAGTGAGAGAGACAAGCATTGTTCAAGTGGGGAAGCTCCTTGAACTTTGTTCATCCTCACGGAAACTTTGTGAATCTTGATTACAGAAACTTTTCAACAAAAGTAATTATGCCCTTGTACAATTACATTGTATTATAAAAATAATGTGCCAAGATTTGCCTTTAGGATGTTTACATTGCTTGTTGGTTTGTGCGGTGCAGAACAGAAACTTTGGCTGTAGTGCGCGATTTTACATTTTTTACTGGAACGTCAAACGGTTCTGAAACTTTTTGCACTGTATTTATATACGAATTTTTTATTTTTCCTAATTGTTTCAGGATTTTGGAGTACCAGAGGTATGGTGAATGTTCAGATTATTACAGACTGTATGGTTTAAGACAGATTCTGTTTTTGATGCATAGTTTGCTTGTTTTGATGAAACTATCAATTTCTATCAGTGGATTAAGCCATGAAAAAGTTATATTACAGTATTTAGAATGCAAAAACAAAATATTAATTGGTTTGCAATAGTACTTAGAGTAGTGATTTGCTTTATTATACTAACAGATCTTACCGAACATTCCGTTAAGTTTTGTGTGATTGAAGTTTTCAAGTTTTGGGAGAGATTACGATGGATGAAGGAATAAGGAGTGGCAAGAGCCTAAGATTGGGGATACCAGAGGCACCCCAAGGAAATATTCAAGGACTCCCAAGCAACCAAGCTTGGGGATGCCCCGGAAGGCATCCCCTCTTTCTTCTAACGATCATCGGTAATTTCACTTGGAGCTATATTTTTATTCGTCACATGATATGCGTAAATCTTCGAGCGTCTTTTGCATTTAGTTTTCACTTTTCTTTGATGCACCATGCTGGTATGATATAGTCCTTGGTTTATTTATAGAATGCTCATTCCACTTCACTAATATCTTTTGAGTATGGCTTTAGAGAATGCTTCATGTGCTTCACTTATATCTTTTGAAGTTTGGATTGCATGTTTCTCTTCACATAGAAAACCGCCGTTTGTAGAATGCTCTTGTGCTTCACTTATATTTGTTAGAGCATGGGCATATATTTTTTTAGAAAGAATTAAACTCTCTTGCTTCACTTTATCTATTTAGAGAGATGACAGGAACTGGTCATTCACATTGTTAGTCATAAAATCCTACATAAAACTTGTAGATCACTGAATATGATATGTTTGATTCCTTGCAATAGTTTTGTGATATAAAGATGGTGATGTTAGAGTCATGCTAGTGGGTAGTTGTGGATTGTAGAAATACTTGTGTTGAAGTTTGTGGCTCCCGTAGCATGCACGTATGGTGAACCGTTATGTAACGAAGTTGGAGTATGAGGTATTTATTGATTGTCTTCCTTATGAGTGGTGGTCAGGGACGAGCGATGGTCTTTTCCTACCAATCTATCCCCCTAGGAGCATGTGCGTAGTACTTTGTTTTGATTACTAATAGATTTTTGCAATAAGTATGTGAGTTCTTTATGACTAATGTTGAGTCCATGGATTATACACACTCTCACCCTTCCATCATTGCTAGCCTCCTCGGTACCGTGCATTGCCCTTTCTCACCTCGAGAGTTGGTGCAAACTTCGTCGGTGCATCCAAATCCCGTGATATGATACGCTGTGTCACACATAAGACTCCTTATATCGTCCTCAAAACAGCCACCATACCTACCTATTATGGCATTTCCATAGCCATTCCCAGATATATTGCCATGCAACTTCCATCATCATCATATACATGACTTGAGTATTTATTGTCATATTGCTTTGCATGATCATAAGATAGCTAGCATGATGTTTTCATGGCTTGTCCTTTTTTATGTCATTGCTACGCTAGATCATTGCACATCCCGGTACACCGCCGGAGGCATTCATATAGAGTCATATCTTTATTCTAGTATCGAGTTGTAATATTGAGTTGTAAGTACATACCCTCAGCCCCGAGGGTGAACTACTCCCTCCTCGTCATGGAGAGTGCCGGGATGATGAAGATGGTCACCGGAGAGGCCCCCCCTCCAGCAGGGTGTCATAATGGGTCTAGATTGGTTTTTAGTGGCTACGGAGGCTTGCGGCGGCGGAACTCCTGATCTAGGTTATTTTCTGGAGGTTTCTGTATTTACAGGAATTTTTGGCGTCGGGAACAAGTCAGGGGGGGTCCCCGAGTCATCCACGAGATAGGGCAGCGCGCTCGGGAGGGGGGTAGGGCGCGCCCCCCACCCTCGTGGACGGCTCGGGACTCTTCTGGCCCAACTCTTTTACTCCGGGGGCTTATTTTGGTCCATAAAAAATCATCAAAATTGGCACACCAAGTGGACTCCGTTTGGTATTCCTTTTCTATAAAACTAAAAAAACAAGGAAAAAACAGAAACTGGCACTGGGCTCTAGATTAATAGGTTAGTCCCAAAAATCATATAAAATAGCATATAAAACATCCTAGATGGATAATATAATAGCATGGAACAATAAAAAATTATAGATAAGTTGGAGACGTATCACTCCACTGCGCGGTGACAAACTATTTCGGCGTATTTACCGGATGAGCCGAAAGCTCTTCATCAGGTTTGTGAATTCCATCCAGGAGTTCGACAACTACTTCAAATGCAAGAAGGATTGCACCGGCACACTTGGATTCACCTCACTCCAGAAGGGCACGACAGCTATGAGGATGCTTGCATATGGAGCTCCCGGTGATTCACTGGAAGACTATGGACACACAGCCGAGTCCACAACCATTGAGTGTTTCTACAAGTTCTGCAGGGCAGTGGTGGCAGTGTTTGGACCGCAATACTTGCGATCACCCAATGTTGAAGACACTGCTCAGATCCTAGCATAGAATGCAGCAAGAGGATTTCTAGGGTTGCTTGGAAGCATCGACTGCATGCATTGGAAATGGAGGAACTGTCCATTTGCTTGGCATGGGATGTACAAAGGCGCCAAAGGAAGTTGCAGTGTGGTAATTGAGGCAGTGGCCACACACGACCTTCTTTGGTATGCCAGGAACTCACAATGACATCAACGTACTGCAGTACTCCCATGTCTTTGCCAAGCTTGTTGAAGGTCATTCTCCTTCGATGAACTTCAAGGTCAATTGATGGCATCTATCTGAGATGGTCCACATTTGTGAAGACTGAAGGGAATATGCCCTAGTGGCAATAATAAAGTTGTTATTTATATTTCTTTATATCATGATAAATGTTTATTATTCATGCTAGAATTGTATTAACCGAAAACTTGATACATGTGTGAATACGTAGACAAAACAAAGTGTCCCTAGTATGCCTCTACTTGACTAGCTCGTTAATCAAAGATGGTTAAGTTTCCTGACCATAGACATATGTTGTCATTTGATGAACGGGGTCACATCATTAGGAGAATGATGTGATGGACAAGACCCACCCATTAGCTTAGCATAATGATCATTAAGTTTTATCGCTATTGCTTTCTTCATGACTTATACATATTCATTTGACTATGAGATTATGCAAATCCTGAATACTGGAGGAACACCTTGTGTGCTATCAAACGTCACAACATAACTGGGTGATTATAAAGATGCTCTACAGGTGTCTCTGAAGGTGTTTGTTGAGTTGGCATAGATCGAGATTAGGATTTGTCACTCCGAGTATCGGAGAGGTATATATGGGCCCTCTCGGTAATGCACATCATAATAAGCCTTGCAAGCGATGTGACTAATGAGTTAGTTGCGGGATGATGCATTATGGAACGGGTAAAGAGATTGGCTGGTAATGAGATTGAACTAGGTATGAAGATACCGTCGATCGAATCTCGGTCAAGTAACATACCGATGACAAAGGGAATGACGTAGGGTTAATTATCCTTTTGCCCTCAGTGGTGTCCATGTGCTCAGCTTTGCCCTCAGATGCGAATTGTGCTCAGTTTTCCCCCTAGTCCATGCACAACTACTATGACGAGGCCAAACGGCCAGATTTGAGTCCATTCCGTCAGCCGGCGTTAGTGGTTGTGGGTCCGGAGCTTACACGTGGGACCGCGTGGCCGTGGGTCCGCAGCTGACATGTGGGCCCGTGCAACAAAATCCCCAAATCATTCATAGGATTCTAGCTGCCCAAATCAACGCCCACTCTGCCCATCCGCCGGCCGGCCGTCCTACGTCGCCGCCGTCACCTGCGCCGCAGCCAATACTTGCCCTGCCACCAACTGCACGGCCTGCTCCGCCACTACCGTCCTGCGCCGACGCTCCACCGCTACCTGTGACGCCCACCACCTACCTGCGACGCCACGCGTGGGGCGCCCGCCACCTGCTCTACCCACGGCGCGGCCTCCTTCTATGCGCCCGGCTGGAGCGCTCAAAGGTTGGGGGCTGGTGGAGCTGTTTGAACTAGGAGGAAGAACCCCGGGGCAAAATGGCGATCAACAGCGACCCCAGAGTATTTGGCGAGGCAAGCATCGGGCCGGAGATCTGCCGCGTCCACGAGTGGGTTCCCGAGGGGTAAGTCATGCCTCCTGTTTAGATTGAGCTTACTTGTGCATTTGAACAGTCGATTCGAGTAGGTTTGCCCGATTAGTGTGCTGATTGCGTCTCCGTTTTCGTCGGTTAGGATGGAGTTGCGGTTTGCTTTATTGGTGCACATTAGAAGGGACCGGTACATGTTCGATGCAAAGGATAAGAAGAAATACCAAGGAGGTTTCGATTATCGGTTGCCAATGGCTAGTAATTGGAGTTTCAGACAATTTGGGGAGGTAATTTGTAGCCAATATCCTTGGGGTTTGCTTGATGAAGTGGTATACAAATACTATCATGGGGAAAAGAAATGGGTGACAGTTAGTAATGATGAAGAGTTGGCTACCATGTTTGCTAGGCATAAATAGAAAGATAATTTTCATGTGAGGCTGCAAATTGATGTGCTTGAGCAGGCATTTGGACCTAGGATGACGGGTGCAACATCTCGGGGAGAACCAAGTCATCGTAATGGCATCTCTAGCCAGAACAGTTCCGTTGGTGCACGACGACGTGGTGGCTCGACAAGCATGGGCAACGGCAGTAGGGTCCCCCTTGAAGTGGAGCCATATGATTACAATTCTGGGGTTAATGAAGAGAACCTATATTCTGATGTTATTCAGAATTTACGACAGGCACCTTAGGCTGAAAACCAAGATGAGACTCACAATGCAGTCCGTGTGGATGATGACGCGGTAGGTGAGGACGAAGACCTTGCAGTTATTGAATGGGACCCTTTGAACCCTCATATGGAAGAAGGTACTGTTTTTGCATCCATGACTGAGTATAGAAATGCACTTGTGACATACTGCATCAAGGTAGAACGTACTTTCAAAGTTGACAAGAGCGATCAAGTACGTTACAGAGTGCACTGTCCAACTAAGGATTGTCCATGGAGGCTGCTAGCATCTAAAATGCGAAATAGCACTAATGTTCAGGTCAAAGTGAACCCTTTTAAGCACACATGACAGAAATCAACTCTTAGAAAGGATACAATCAGTAGAGCCAAGTCAAGATGGGTGGCAGAAGAAGTAAAGAAGTGGGTGATAGAAAACCAGCAAGTGGGTCCAAAGGAATTGCATAAGAACATCAAAAATAAGTTCAAGATAGATTTACCATACATGAGGTTGTTCAATGGTAAATAACATGCTATGGGAGTGGAGTTTTGGCTCCCGGGTCCAGATGAGCCCGATATCTGTGCCATGTATTATTGAATTTGATATACGGCGATGGAAAAGTCTGGTCGACGGGCGAGTACGCGTGGGGTCGGGCTGGTTCAGTTAACGCCCCGTCTAGTTGTCGTTAACATGTGCGAACGGCCGTCCGCGCGCTGTCACTCTCCCCCGGTCGCCTTTTCTGTCAGCTTGCTTCCAGCCCGTTACCTGGACCCATCTGTCAGCCCATGCCGTCTTGTGGGTTGGCCACCTCTTGGCGGTCTAGTCCATTTGGTCAGTAGAAGGGGATCCGGGAGGAGGAACAGGGCGGTGTAGGCGGCGCGGCGGTGGCGGATCGGTGGTAGCCCTAGCATGCCGACTGATTTCCCCGTCTCTCCAGTGAGCAGGTAAATGAATCCTCCATAGCTTGGCTTTACAATAGTTGCCGCCCCCAACTCCCACTCCCGTAATTAGTTACATGACAGGATTTTCGTTCTGATTTGCTACCAGACTGCCAATCTTCTCAGATGAGGCATCTAGTGCGGCGAAGAGGGGAGGGTTTCAGCTAATGGATCGCGCGGAGGCATCGTCTGTGGATTGGGCATCAGTTCACGGGTGAACTGTTCTAATCTGTTCGGAGAGGAAGCAAGTGTTGATGCTAGGTGCGGTGGGTTGTCCGCGTTCAGCGAGAGCGAGGGCGACAACACTAAAAAAATTGAGAATGGAGGCCACCAATCTCGTGCTGATGGTCACCAGGAAGCTATTATTTGCGATAGAGCAGAAAGTGCAGATGTAGGTTCTGCTCAATCTACAGGAAAGGCTGATCCTCAGGCCCCGGGGTGGACGAAGAGGTAATAAAACGTCGCCCTATAGAATAAGATCTAATGTGTTTTTGCAGTGCTAGTAATTGGGGAAAATGAAGAATAATGATTTTTTTTCGTGCGTTTGTCTCTGAGTATGATTCCTTGATGTCCTGAATGTAGTAATACGAATTTTTGTAACTTGACTCGCATGATGTAGGGTAAGAGTTGGTAAACAGCTTCTAGACAAAGCTCCGTGCGCTGAAAGAGTAGGAGCGCTGGAGAAGACCATCAGGGGCTATGCCAAAACACTTGGGGATCGTGTGGTTGAGCCATCAGTTGGTCTAACGTTCGACTCCTTGGGCGAGGCGTACGATTTTTTCAATTTGTATTCCTGGGAGCTGGGTTTCGGCATAAGGTACGGCAAGAGCAGGCTTAATTCAGAGAAGACAAAATGCATGCAGGAGGTTGTCTGCGGGTGCTGTTGTCTGCGGGTGCTCGGTGAGTATGCTTGTTGTGAAACTGTCTTTCCAATCATGCTAGGGAGCTAATGGGTGGTGGTTAGCACTGTATATCTAATGTATGATGTTGTGCCAATTGTCATGGTAAACCAACGAAGCATAACAGCCGTTCATGTCGTTGCTAGTGCCCAGCAATGATAAGGCTGCTCTGGACATCTGACAATGGCTGGTACATCAAGAGCACAGGGCAAATCATAACCATGCTTTGACGCAAACATGTGGTGAGAAGGTAAATTGGCCATCCCATAAACATATAGATGCATACACAAGGGATTTGGTTAAGCAGCTTAGGCAGGACAACGTAAATGTCACAAAGGTGTACAGTATAATTTCAAGCTTCTTCGGTGATGCAAACAAAATGCCTTTTACTAAAAGATCACTGCGAAATTTGTGCGGTAAGATAAATAGGGAGCAGGCAGAGGATGATGTTAGGAAAACAATTGATGTGTTTGCTGACATAGCTGCGAAAGACCAGGAGTTTGTTTTCAGAGTGCAGCCAGATAAAGGATGTAGGATTAAGAATTTGATGTGGGCAACTGGTAGCAGCCGGAACCAATATATTTATTTTGGTGATGTTGTTACATTTGACACAACATATAGAACAAATCTGTACGATATGCCATTCGGGCTGTTCGTTGGGGTGAACAACCATTTCCAGAGCATTGTGCTGGCGGGTGTGCTTCTCCGTGATGAATAAGCTGAGAGCTTCGAGTGGGTTTTTTCAGAGTTTGTTAGAATGATGGGAGGGAAGGCTCCCTTGACAATTTTGACAGGTACATCTTTATAATTTTTGACATGCTGTTTTCGGTCCTACCCATCCATGTAATTGTGGCATTTAGGTACTAAAACAGTTTTTTTTGTTTTACCGGGCATGGTGTGAGCAGATCAATGTCGAGCAATGGAGATTGTGATCAGGAATGTGCTACCGACAACCACGCATCGCTGGTGCAAGTGGCATGTGCTGAAGAAGTGCAAGGAGACACTGGGTCCAATGTACACGAAACAGAGTGACTTCCGAGCAGAGTTTCACAAGGTTGTCATCCACATGTTGACAATTAACGAGTTCGAGGACGCTTGGAAAATGCTAATAGAGAAATACAGTTTACAGAGTCACACATATATGACCCAAGTCTATGAGATAAGGGAGAAATGGGCTAAGCCTTATTTTCAGGGGGTATTTTGTGCGAAAATGACTAGCACGGAGAGGAGTGAAAGTGCCAACAGTATGCTGAAAACATATGTGCCGCCAGGGTGTCCAATGCACATGTTTGTGAAACACTATATGCGTCTCCAGTCCGCGAGGGACGCAGAGGAGAGTTATGAGGAAAAGCGTAATAAAGTGGTAAGTAACCAAACTCAATCTAGTTGAACCATCCCATTGGAAAACAAATTGCCGATGGTGTTGCATACTTATGATAGATTGCCTTGCATTGCTTAACAGGCCGGAATTGTATTCAAGTGCAATATGTCAATAGAGAGACATGGCAGCAAGGTGTACACATGTGCAATGATCGAGCAGCTAGGTGAGCTGCTCTACCAAGCTAACGCATATCGAATTGAGGAGTTGGATAAGGGTAGATTGTACAGAGCCACACACACGCAGGCTGAGATGCGCGAGAAGTGGGCAAGGGGAGTTTACGAAGTGAAGATGCTGGATGATGGTCGTTTATTTGAGTGTGAATGTGGTCTGTTTGAACACATGGGCATGCCGTGCTGCCACATGCTAAAGGTAAATTTAGTTTGTTGGAGTGTTTAGTACTGCTTTTCAACCAGTTGAAGCCATGGCAAAGCTTGCTCAGTAATCATTTGCTCCAGGTTATGGATGTTCTTGGTTACACTGAGATCCCGGAGAAGTTGATATTGAAGAGGTGGACAAGGGATGCAAGGGATGTTCTTCTGTATCATTTGCAAGTCTACCAAAGAGGCCATGCAAGCAGTAGGATAATGACACACCGGCACACAAGTCTATACGTGCACGCAATGGAGTTGGTCCGTCTGGGCGATGCATCCATAGAAGACTATGAGAAAGGGATGAGAATCATTAGGGATGGTATTGCTGCTCTTGCTGGCTATGAATCCCAGAGGGACGGGCTAGCTTTGGAGGACAGGCCTGAAGCTCACTGTGGTGCCGGAGAAAAATGCGATGATGGTGGACTTGTTGCACCCGTAGAAAGGCAGCAAATGGATGTTGATACTTTCGCTGGCCTAGATGCTCCGGAGAAGAGAAAGAAGCAAGGGCGCCCAACAAGCAGCCGCGAAAAGGCTCCGTATGAACAGTTGAGTAAGAGGACAAGGTTCTGCAGCAT